>NC_023750.2:20233517-20511736 GCF_000499845.2 Phaseolus vulgaris
ACTTAGCTAGCTTGAGGTTTCTGAAACTGCTTTTGAATTAATTATGCAACAACTTAACTCATTCAACCGGTTCAATTGTGGTTTCAACCTGTTAAATGTGTGTTTTCATAACAACTTTTGAAAAACTTGTTTTAACTGATTTAGTGATCAAAACTGTCTTAAACGGCTACATTTCAGAGCTATAAATATAGTCTCTGTTTCAAAGCAAAATATACATTCAAATACAACAAGTATTGATACATATTTTGAGGTCAAAGAAAGAGATTCGTTTTTTGAAAAATAGTTTTTCAAAAGTGCAAGATTTTGTTCAAGCTTTGCTGTGGTAACAAGTTCTAATCATAGGAGTTTCCTGTATTGTGCAAATCCAGGTGTTTTCTATCATTGTTTAGTTACTTGTAATAGTACTTCTTTAGCTCAGTTATATTGGTAAGCCCGTTAGAGAATAATTAAAATAATATTTTTGTTATATATTAATATAAGTTATTAATAGAATATTTTTTTAACCTAAAAGATAAGTGTGCGTGGTTGTTAAGATACATAAATACATGCATATAGTTGTTGGTTGAAAAGATAAAGTGTTAAATAAGAGAAGCACCATAAGTAAGGGTGCACACGTAAAACAAAATATTTTCCTACTGTTAGCACCTGAACATAAGTGGTGCCCCGTTAGCAGGTGGGTTTTCTGTTATTATTTTATGCTTTCAGTAGAGATAAGATTCTCATGAGAGAAAACTGTTACAAGAGTAGTTATAAAATGGGTTTGAGTCCCCCGGTAAAGGTATGTTATTTTTGACATTGAAATAGAATACTTATATGATTTTAGTAAGCTCTCACTGGCTTGATCGTCAGAGTGTGATCAACAGGTAGAGCCCCCTCTATTTCAATGGAGCCACGTTCCAGTGCAACAAGAAGATGTAGAACAGATTCTAGAGGAAACAGATTGGAAGTGGAGCTTCTCACTAGAGTCAATCGAAGAGAAAGTCAACTGGCAAGAACATTTGGTGCCCACCGTGGGGCCTAATAAAATTTGATCCCACCCACATTCGTGTTTAAAGCCTTGCAACGTTATGAAGAACACTAGATAAGGACTGTTGGGATCCGAAGGAAGTGACGCCCCCACTTTACAACAACTCATGGAGACAATGAGGCTCTACAGGAAGCCAATGAGCAATACATGTAGGAGCAGGAACGGATTCAACAAGAAGCTAAAGCCGAGCAGGAGAAACTGCGAGCAGAGGCTCGAGTTGAGCAAGTGCTTATGCAGGATCAACTGTTGGCAGAGATAAAGGCTTCCCGGGCAACAAATGAGGAATTGTGCAAGACAAATGAGGACTTACGCAAGAGTCTACAGTAGCACGACCGACGAGGGTTGAGTTTGCTCTTGAGGAGTCGTCCCAAGCCATTTTCGCAAGAGGTTATGGATGAGCCTGTGCCACAGAACTACATCACGCCCAAGATTGTTTTCACAGGCGTGGAAGATCTTGAAAACCATATTACGACATTCAATGCCCGATTGATTGTTTCTGAAGGAACGAATGTTGTTCAGTGCAAGACGCTTATGAGCACATTCACAGTACAACCCTACAATGGTTCAATGGGCTTCCCAATGGCCACATCACCTCTTCTGAGCAGTTCACCAGACTGTTTAGAGAACAGTTCTCTGTCAACCAGGTGAAGCCTCCGGTATTGTATGACCTCTTCAACGTGATGCAGAGGGAGGGGGGAGTCATTGAAGGATTATCAGAACAAATTTTGGGCACTTATAGTAATACTCCAGACCCACGATGAAGTTGTGATGGTAATTGCTTTTGAATAAGGGATCGTGACATGACCATTCAGTGATTCACTGATCAGAATCCAGCAGAGACGTTCTCCGAGGTGCGACAGCAGGCTGTTGCCCACATCAATGTGGAGGAGGCCGTCACCATGAAGCACGACAACTCGTTCTCAAGGCAGCCAAAGCCCAAGGAGAGCAGCCGAGCCCGACCTTTGAGGGTTAGCGAGACCTCGGCCGGGAAGAGAATGGATTCGAGGTATGTACCATATGCAGTAGGAGAAACGTGCCCAAAGCGAAGGCCAGGGAGGAGTTGTCGTTTTGACCCAAGTTCCGAGTATCCTAAAGGAATTATTGGGCGTTCTAGGAGTTGCGGAAAAGATGAAGTTTCCTTAGAAGACTTACAGGAATTTGGGGCCACAAAAGGAGGTCTGGTGCGAATTCCACAAGGGATTTGGGCATGACGTTGTGCGATGTATAGTTCTGGGTCACCAACTGGAGAGCTTGGTGAAGGAAAGATTCATGAAGAACCGAAGGGAGAGGTTGCTCTCAGGGACCAAGCACATGAGATACCGATCCATGGAGAGTTTAACACCATCTCAGGAGGATTTTCTAGAGGAGGAGCTCTGCTTCCAAGCGCAAGGGATATGCCCGAGCAGTGATGTCCCTGGAGGCGAGGAGACCCGACCATTCACCAGAGCCCGCTCTTTGCTTTACGAGCTCTGACTTGGAGGACGTGGTTCCTCACGAGGATGATCCAGTGGTGATATCTGTTGTCACCATGGGAAAAAAGGTACACAGAGTTCTCATTGACCACAAAAGCTCAGGTGACGTGATGTTCTGGTCGAGATTCAACAGTTTGCACTTTTCTCCTAACCAGCTAAGGCCGTATGACGGGTGCTTGTTTGGCTTTGCAGGAGACCAGGTGGAAATACATGGGTATATCAAACTAAGGACGACCTTTCTTATGACACCTCATCTCGAACGATCACTGTAAGGTACATTGTTGTTAACACATCTTCAGCTTATGGTACAAACCAAGACAACAAAAAGATGACTAAGGATGCACATTATGAAAAGTCATCTCAACATTCAAGTGAAGACCTCACTAGAGGGAGAAATTGATGGCATTCTCATGGAGCTCTTCTTGGAAGTTGTGAAAAATGGTGCGAAAGCTATGGATTGAGATGTGCAAGATCCTCCTAGGAGCTATGGTGATCTTGAAGGTGCATGATGTGTATGGAAGTAGGGAGGTTCGGCCAACCCTATGGTAGGTGAGGAAGATGAAGATTAGAGCCTAGAAACTAGGTAGAAGCAAAGCATGGCACAATGTTGGCAGCATAACTTTACTCTCATTAATCTTCCAAATACATGAGCCAAGCCCTCTTATTTATAGTGTTTAGGGGGCTGGAAATTAAAAAGAAAGTGGAGGGAAATTCAAATGAGAAGCATTTGAATTTGGAGCCAATTCCTAGTCACAAGGGAAGTGTGACATGGTTTCTATTTTTGGCACCTCCTAAATCTATACCTACACCTTCTTTTGTGTCACATGGAAGGTGTGACTTAGCTTTATACATTTGCACCTCTTATATTTATATCTACACCTCCCTTTATGTTCTACTAAAAATACTCAAAAGTAATTACAAAAGAAAGACATCCAATGATGCTTAGTTTGCCCATATCTTCTATTTTTTGGGCTTGAGTTGAAGCTTGAACTTGTATTTGGGCTTGGGCTTTGGGCTTTTTCTATCATGGGCTTGGGCCTCTTCCATCATCCCCTCCCTCTTGAAAAGGATTTATCCTCAAATCCAATGCTTCTTCTTCATCATCATTATGTGGATGTATGTGGCTGGATGATTTCCATCACCCCCTCCTTCTTGAGAGGATTTGTCCTCAGATTTACAGGTTTGATCTCGAACAACAACCTTATTCCTATTTTGAAAACTAGGCTCGTCCTCCAGGATCAAATGTCCATCTCTGTGAATCATCAAACAAATCAAATGTGTTAGTTTGAGCAGTTGTGTAAACATTAATTTTAGGAAGTTGCCATTCCTTTTGTTTTTCTATTGTTTTTGGCAACTTCTCATAATATTTCTCTATTTTTTGTTGTATTTGTTCTTGAATCCTCTCATGCATTTTCTTAACAAAATAATCTTTTGTAACTCCTTCCTTATGCATAAAGGTATGTGGATTAGGAAGGGGTAATAAATCTAAAGGAGAAAGAGGATTAAGTCCATATACAACTTCAAATGGGAAAATATTGGTAGTTTTGTGAACTACACTATGGTATGTATGCTCATCTCTAGAGTTGTGTTTGTCCTTTGTGATTATTCTAGGCATAGTAGAAAGAGCTAGATTTTCAAATGTATTTTGACCATGCTTTTGAAGATGATAAGAATTTAAAGTGTACAACTTAGTTGCAAGTTTTCCCAAGAGAATCCTCAAATCATGGTTTGCGAAATTTGGAGCTCTATCCAACACTATGCTTGAAGATAAACCATGAGGATGTATCACTTCTCTAGAGAAGAGTTTATCCATATCCATGAAAATGGAATCAAAACCTTTTGTTGTCCTAGGAAGCTCTAATATGAAATTTGTGTCTTCCCAAGGATCATTTGCAAAAGGTAAAGGAGTATAGAGTTCATGAGACATTGCCTTAGGCGTATTTGTAAAACAAGAAATGTATCTAAGGTAATGTCTTTGAACTTCTTTTCTCATGGGCGACAAAAGTTTTCCCTTTAAAAGCTCTAGAGTTTTATCAACTCTATTTTGTCCCATGAGTTCTCCTTTATGAAGAGTTTTTCTTTTATGTGTGAAGGTAGTCTTGTTGATACAACCATTGTTCATGAAAATTTTAATGCTTTGCAAGGGTTGTCTCAATAAGACATGACAAGTTTCTTTAGGTACTACCTCACATAAAAAATTTGTTTGGTAGTTACCTATAGATAACTTGACCTTCACTTGGGGATATCTTGGTATATATGTAAAATAATCTATGCAAGCCTCTTTTAATGATTCTTCTTTTTTTTCTATGCTTGCAAGTGTTCCTTTACAAAAGGTAAGGCTTTGAGGTTGTTCAACAAGACACATATTTTCAAAGGTATTTTTAAATCTTTTGTCTTGTTGAATGACCTTGTGGGAATGAACACTCTTCTCCCACGCCTTTTGTTTCTCAAGGGTCTTCTCATGCTTTTCTTTTTCTTTTTCTTTTTCTTTTTCTTTTTCTTTAGCTTCCCTTTCGACTTCCCCTCTTTTCTTTTGTATTTTTCTTTCCTTTCTTTCTTTATGGGAAGCAAACAATTTTTCTATCCTCATTTCCCAATCTAGGCAAGCTTCTATACTTTCTTTTCCATGGAAATGGGGTTGGTCTACCCTATCCTCTCTTGGGTTTTCTTGTTCTTTTCTATCTCTTCTATGTCTTCTAGGGGGTGCTTGATAATAATCATTTATTCTAAGGCTTCCCTCCCCAAAAGAATCATGATCTTTAGAGATAGATGCATGAGAAGGTAATTTTTTTAAAATGTGAGACTTCTCATTCTTTGCTTTAGTCAATACATTAAGTTTAGTCTCACTCTCCAATTGTCTATATGAAATTGATTGCACAACTTGTGAAACTTCTTTGAAAAGAGTTTTTAAAGATTTGACTTCACTTTCAATAGACTTTGCAGAATGAGGAGAAGAAGACATGACTAGAGCTTGTGTGTAGAAGTATTTTACCTTGAGAAAATTTAGGGAGAAGGTAGTTTTCCAGGTAAGGGAGGTGAGTCACAAAGGACTACTTAAATACCAAGCCTTTGCCTTAGCCAAAAACTATCCCTCAATGTCTTCACACAAAGCTTTCTCTTAGTAAACCACTTAGAACACAATTAAGTTGAGAAATCAGATTTTAATGCAAGAAAACAATGCAAGTTAACTAATTAACCAAGCAAGGATTAACAAAGCTTAACAAAGCAACACAATTGCAAAAGCGAAACTAATTAAGCAATAGAAAAGCAATAAAAAACAATTAACAATTACTAATTACACTAGTCGGCCCTAGGTGAGGCTTCTTGGACACTTGGAGCCCTTGAAGACACACTCACCGTTTAATCACGTAATTAAAGAAGTAATTAACACAAGTTAAGTAGCAAAGACAAAAATTAAGAAAACTCCCTTTGTTGATATTTTTTTTTTGCTATTGGCACTTCCTTGGTTGTCTTTTCTTGTTGGACCCTCCAAGTGTTTGTGGTGTTTTGAGAAGTGTTTGATTCTGCCTTTGCCTTTGTTCCCCTTAGAATTAAGGACTTAATTCTCCAATTCCAGCACCTATCAAGAAGACTAGACCTTACTAAAGTCAAATTTCCACTCAATTAAGCACCAAAAGAGAATAAATTCCAGCACCAAATTTAGAGGCCAAAGAATAAAAGCAAGAAACAATTTAATTGGAAAAATAGTACCACACAAATGGAGTTAGATTGTGACAACTAGAAAGAGTTCCAAGAATATTAGACAAGCAAATAAAGGTACTCAAATAAAGGTAGGCACACAAAATGAATCCTAAGAATAGCACTAGAATTAGATTTGAAAATAAAAAAACAGCACCACTGGAAAATTGTTGTGGGCCAGAGGACGTGTTTTTCCCCAATTTATGCTGAGCTGCCCTTTTAGAATTTGCCTCTGAAAATTGATATGCAAAATATTCAAGATCTTAACTAAAATCTGGCGTTGGAATCACTCCAAATGCATGAACCATTTTTGTTTAATAAATTTTTCAAATTCAGTGTTCAGTTACGCCAACTGTAGCGCCCAGATTGCATACTGTTTTTAAAATATTTATCATTTTTTTTCTATTGACTCTTTTGAGCTGATTCTTTTTTTGTCTTTTCTGTAACACCTCAATCTTGCATAATCCAGAGAATAAAAAATTTCCTATGAGGGAAAATAATTTTTTGAAACAAAACAGCCAGCACAGAGAATGTAAAACAGGGGATTCTGTAAAAACTGGAAAAAACAGCAAGAGACCAAAAGATAAACACAATGCAATTAATGAAAAGGAATTTGTGTAAGATCTAAACACAAATATGAACTCAAACTAAAAATAAAAGGCACCAAAAGATCAATATCACAGCAGTTTCAAATCAAGCAAAATTACCCAAAATCAAGAAACAATCAAGCCAAACAAAGGACTACTATGAATTGATGACATTGTGGATGAACATGACTTGACAAAACATATATGGATTCAGAAATTAAAAGACTCAAAGAGCATAAAATGAACCAAATAAAAGTGCAATAAAGACTTAAATACCTAAAATAAAACAACAACTCAAAGGTGTATGGAATCCTATCACAAATTGCACAAGGATTGTTCAAGATCAATTGAACAAAGTGCACCGGTTGGATCTTCCAAATAGCACACCAAAACAAAGTAAAAATTAAAAAACAGCAAGACAATTATGGAAACAAGATGAACAACATGAAATAAAGAAGAACTCAAAATGAAAAGACCAAGAACTACTCATCTTTGAAGAACCTATGCTCATGATACCAAATGATGTCATTCTCATGGAGCTCTTCTTGGATGTTGTGAAAAATGGTGCGGAAGCTATGGATTGAGATGTGCAAGATCCTCCTAGGAGCTATGGTGATCTTGAAGGTGCATGATGTGTATGTTAGTAGGGAGGTTCGGCCAGCCCTATGGTAGGTGAGGAAGATGAAGATTAGAGCCTAGAAACTAGGTAGAAGCAAAGCATGGCACAATGTTGGCAGCATAACTTTACTCTCATTAATCTTCCAAATACATGAGCCAAGCCCTCTTATTTATAGTGTTTAGGGGGCTGGAAATTAAAAAGAAAGTGGAGGGAAATTCAAATGAGAAGCATTTGAATTTGGAGCCAATTCCTAGTCACAAGGGAAGTGTGACTTGGTTTCTATTTTTGGCACCTCCTAAATCTATACCTACACCTTCTTTTGTGTCACATGGAAGGTGTGACTTAGCTTTATACATTTGCACCTCTTATATTTATATCTACACCTCCCTTTATGTTCTACTACAAATACTCAAAAGTAATTACAAAAGAAAGACATCCAATGATGCTTAGTTTGCCCATATCTTCTATTTTTTGGGCTTGAGTTGAAGCTTGAACTTGTATTTGGGCTTGGGCTTTGGGCTTTTTCTATCATGGGCTTGGGCCTCTTCCATCATCCCCTCCCTCTTGAAAAGGATTTATCCTCAAATCCAATGCTTCTTCTTCATCATCATTATGTGGATGTATGTGGCTGGATGGTTTCCATCAAGTTCTTTTTGTTGGTCTACTTAAGAATAAAACATGTTGTAAATAATTTGGGCTCACTTTAGGGGCCCAAATAGAAAATATATGCTAGAATAAGGTGCCTTTAGCATAATAGGGGGTGTGGGCAGCATTTTATTTTGTTCCTAGACCTTTTGGAAGGCATTTTGACCTAGTTTCTAGAAGGACAAGCCTAGGATGCATGTTTGACTTACTAAAACCCTAAGGCTGTCCATTCTTTCCCTTTTCCCATTCTATCCCTTTAACTTGTTCTCCAAGACTCCTTCACCTATAAATAGAAGGCCTACCTAGTGTATTTTCAAGTTGAAATTAATACAAGAAGAGTTACTCTGCACAAATTGTGTGAGGTGTTAGTGAGGTTTGAATTCCTCTTAGCATTTAGGTCTTATCTTGTGAGTATTGAGAGCTCTCAAGTGGCGGCACATCTCAAATCCATCACATAAGCTTCATCCTTCCTTCATCTTTTCTTCCATTTTTCATTGTCGTTTTACTCTTTGTATTATGTTCTTTTTTTGTTTCCTTGTTTCCATTCGGCAATTCTATTTGGCTTTCCTTTCCATCATGTTCACCTTGTAATTCTCTTTTCCTTTTGCTCTTGTGAAGTGAACCTTCACACTTACTTAACCACTTTTTTAAGTTCGTGTCCAGTGGGGATCTTTTTAGAGTTCTCACCATATTATTGCTTAAAATCTCAATCTAAGTAAAGTTTTACACAAAAAATGAACAATCCTAAACTCAACTCACATCAGCTTATAACTTGCTTTTGAGGTGAGCTTCCCTAAACAGGTTGGGTGCGGTGGCCTCATAGGCCCATATGAAGATGAAGTTGTCTTCTTTTGAGGGAGGAGTTATTACCATAAAGTTCGACCAGAAGACGGCGCATAAGTGCTACTAGAGTAGCCTGAAAAATAAGAGAACTTATGCAATCACTATTCATACAGGGGGACATAATGGATTGCGGAGGCAGAAGTCATCAATGAGAGGTGACCTGGACCTACCGGTGAGGTTCAAGAAAGAGAAATAGAAGGGATAAAGTTCAAGCTAGACACATTGATATGCAAAGAGTTGCAGGATGAGATAGCCAAGGTATTATCAAAACACATGGATGCTTTCGCCCGGTCATCCGCGAACATGCCTGGGATAAACCCAGATTTCTATGCCATCGGCTTATTATGGATGAGAAGGTCAGGTCGATGGTCCATAGGAGGAGAAAGTTTAATGAAGATAAGCGTCTGATCATCAGAGAAAAGACTCAGAAGCTTTTGAATGCTGACCACATAAGGGAAATCCAATACCTAGTGTGGTTGGCAAATGTTGTGTTGGTACAGAAGGCCAATGGAAAGTGAAGGATGTGCGTCGACTTTATCGATCTGAACAAGGCTTGTCCCAAGGATTCTTACCCACTTCCAAGTATAGATTCCTTGGTGAACAATGCCTCGGGTTGTCGGCTGTTGAGCTTCTTGAACGCATTCTCAGGTACAACCAAATTCGTATGCATCCAAGAGATGAGAGCAAGA
Source organism: Phaseolus vulgaris (assembly GCF_000499845.2). Classification (NCBI taxonomy): domain Eukaryota; kingdom Viridiplantae; phylum Streptophyta; class Magnoliopsida; order Fabales; family Fabaceae; genus Phaseolus; species Phaseolus vulgaris. The sequence continues at coordinate 20,243,099 of NC_023750.2, forward strand.
CTGCCTTTATGGCTGAATTCGCCTGCTACTGTTATAAGGTCATGCCTTTTGGCCTCAAGAATGCTGATGCCACTTACCAGAGGTTGATGGACAGGATTCTCGCCTCCATGCTTGGGCGAAATGTACATGCATATGTGGACGACATGGTCATCACATCAGAGGAGAAAGATCCGCACATTGTTGATTTAGAGGAGCTATTCACGACAATAACTGTACCGCCCTGGAAGTCGGAAGTGATGACGTGGCACCAAGCCACAGAGAAGACGTGTGGATAAGGCGTCAGAGTGGCAGAAGGGAAGGAAGTCGGGTGGTTCGTGTAATCGCCAATTATTAAGTTGGCGTGCTCCGATCTTCGACATGCCAGGCGATCGCCCAATTGAAGATGAAGTCGCCAGATGTGAACTCAGGAGACCAAGTGATTGAAGATCGCCAGAACAAAGCACATCGCCGAAGGTGAAGGTGGTGCAGATTACGAAGGCGGCCGGCGAGACCACAGGGAAGGTGTACGAGAGCACCCTAACTCGCCCGTTCCAGTAGAGATCGCACTCTTAAGTTAGCTATGCATTGGGCAGAACCATGCATAAGTAACTTAGCCAAAAGGAGAGTCAGAAGAAGCGCCCAAGTCAAGGAGGCTCCAGATGATGGCACGTGTACGACTGGATGCGAGCCACGTGTCCAGGTCTGTAACTGCCAGGAGAGAGAAAGTGACCAGGTATATAAGAGTTCTCAACGAACTTTCTGAGGTACGCACGTTCAGATTACACTCTTTACGCTTGCGAGTTCTAGAGCTTACTGTGAGAGAGAATTTGCACGGTTCCTCGAGATTTCTTGAGTGTTCTTGCTCTTAGTATTTGGTGGTGTTGTCACTGACTTGGGCGTTGGAGTGCGATCGGCCGCAGCGGCGCCGCTCTGTTCTTTTGCAGGTTCTTGAGGTGGATCTCGCAGAAGAACGGAAGCTTGAAGCGGTGCACACAGCGATCCTTTGACGAGGCAGTTTCCAGCGTTCTGGTCAACAGGCAGGATCATCAGGCGTCCACCGTGGGGCCGTGTAAAACTTGCTCCCATCCACAGCGTGAGTTCTTGAAGGTTTTCGAAGTTTCTGCGTGGTTGTGTGCTGGTGCAACCATCATTCGCTGTTTGCTTGAATTTTGTTCGGTGAATTCGCGTTTTATACCGTTCGTTTGGGTTTTCGATCGGTGAAGTGAGGTTTTCCTGCTGTTTACGCGTAATTTGTTCGGTGGACTTGAGTTTTTTTCGCTCGTTTGGTTATCCGTGGCAAGAGCAGTGGTTTCTGGTGAAGTTGCAAGTTTCTTTGAAGGTTTGCGGTGTTCTTGAGTTTTCTTGCGGAGTTTCGCACAGTTTCTTCCGATTGATCGCCGAATCGATCGTAGCTGAAGCAAGTGTCGTTCGCTGCATTCTGTGATTCGCTAAGTTCATGAGAAAAATGAGAAGCAATCGTTCAAGCCCCGTGGCGCCTGTCGCTGCTGAAGGCGACGCCGCCATGACCATGGCGCAGATGGTAGATATTATGCGCTCGTTGCAGGCGACTGTGGAAGCCTCGCGCATAGAGCAGGCGCGAATGCATGAGGACCTGGCCGCCTCTCGGGCCAGGAATGATGAGCTCACCAAGGTGACTGAGGAGCTGCGTCAAGCTCTTCAGGAGGAGCAAGGACGTCCTATTGCTGAAGAGGTCGCGCCGTCGTCGCCACCTCGTGTTTTTCCTATGCCTTTGGCTCAGGCGATTACTGACACGCCTATTCCTACGAGCGTGGTCCCTGTCAAGGCTGTCTTTACCGGCGTGGAGGATCCAGAGGCTCATCTAACCACGTTCCATACACAGATGATGCTGTCGGGAGGGTCAGACGCCGTGTATTGCAAGATGTTTGTGAGCACGCTCCAGGGAACGGCGTTGGAGTGGTTTGTGAGCCTACCTAACGGTCACATAACCAGTTTTCAGCAGTTCTCGAAGGTTTTCGTCGAGCAGTACATCGTGAACAAGGCACCGCCCAGGGTGTCTTATGATTTGTTTGATATAAGGCAGTACCAGGGAGAGTCCCTCAGAGACTACCTGAATCGCTTTGGAGCGCAGATGGTCAGATCGTCGGCTAAAGATGAAGAAATGCTGGTCTATGCATTCAAGAAGGGCGTGCTGCCAGGACCATTCTGCGAGGCATTGATCAGGGCTCACCCTGCAACGTTTGCTGAGGTCAGGCGACTTGCGGTGGCTCACATCGCCGACGAGAGTGAGGTCGCCGAGAAGAGAGGGAGCGTGGCTCCCGCTAGGCCACGCGCCCAGACCAGGATCCAGCCGCAAAGGGTGCTGGAGACAGCGGCGGCGGCCAGGAAGGACCAGAGGACTCGCCATCCTTATGATAGGAGGAACAAGGGGAGGGGCCAGGGACGCCAGCAACCAGCACGCCGGGAATACAATCGCCCGCCTAAGCACAAGTTTGTTATGGGATTGGCGGACCTGATCGCCATTCCCAATATATTTGCTAGGTTGAAAGCACCTGAGAAGGTGGGCGACAAGGTGCTGGGACCAAAGCCAGACGCCTGGTGTGAGTTTCACCAGGGCTTTGGCCACACTTTGGACTCGTGTTTGTCCTTAGGGTATCAGCTCGATGATCTGGTTAAGAGCGGGTTCCTAAATGACTATCTGCTGGACAGAAGGACGGGGGGAGCGTCGAGTTCCCAGCCAGCGGGTGGAGAAGCCCAGCAACACGAGATGCCTATCCACGGGGAAATCCACACCATTGCAGGAGGCTTCTCAGGTGGTGGATGCACCACATCGCAGAGGAAGAAGTACGCGCGGTCGGTGATGACAGTGGATATGTTTGAAGATCACTCGCTGGAGGTGGACATTACGTTCACCAAGCAGGATCTTCGGGACGTTGTGCCCCATGACAACGATCCCATAGTCATTTCGTTGATTACGGCGGGAAGAAAGGTCCACAGAGTTCTGGTGGACCAGGGAAGCTCGGCAGACGTGATGTTCTGGCCGACTTTCACGCAGCTGGAGTTGCCCCTTGACCAGCTAAGGCCCTATGGAGGGTGCCTGTATGGGTTCGCTGGTGACCAGGTGGAGGTCAGGGGGTACATTGAGTTGAGAACCACGTTTACAGATGAGGCTGGTTCGAGGACGGAGAAAATCAAGTACCTCATTGTAAACGCTCCTTCAGCATACAACATCCTGTTGGGAAGGCCCACGCTTAACAGGATAGGCGCTATACCGTCGACTCGGCACATGAAGGTGAAGTTGCCGTCTATGGAGGGGGTGGTGATCACGATCAAGTCTGATCAGAAAGAAGCAAAAAAGTGCTATGAGAATAGCCTGAAAAACAAGAGATCAGTGAGTTATGTAACAACCACCCCACCTCCCGGTGTGAAGCCCAGATCGACGGTAACAGAAGAGACCGCCGGAAGGGACGTGGAGATGGTGGACGCTGAGCTGGGGGAGGGGAACGCTGGTCTGGAGGAGGAAGAGGCGCGAAATCGCCCCGAGGAAGCGAGAGAGCAGGGAATCGCCAGGGCGGTGATCGCCAGAGAATCCAGGCCAAAACCTGTCGAGCAGTGGCTCGAGAAAGAGATCGGGGGAAAGATCTTCAAGCTGGGAAGATCTCTGGAGGTCGAGCTCCAGGACCAGATCGCCAAGGTGATTGAGCGGCATCTGGACGCGTTTGCATGGTCCGCCTCGGACATGCCTGGGATTGATCCCGATTTCTTGTGCCATCATCTGGCGATGGACAACTTGGTGAGACCAGTGCGACAAAGAAGAAGAAAGTTCAACGAGGAGAGGAGGCAGGCGATTAAAGATGAAACACAGAAACTCCTTGCTGCAGGCCACATCAGGGAAGTCCAGTACCCTGAATGGCTGGCGAATGTCGTGCTGGTGAAGAAGAGTAACGGGAAATGGCGCATGTGCGTCGATTTCACCGACCTGAACAAAGCTTGCCCAAAGGATTCGTATCCTTTACCAAGCATAGACGCCCTGGTAGATAGTGCTGCAGGGTGTAAGTTGCTGAGTTTCCTGGATGCCTTCTCGGGGTATAACCAGATCAAGATGCATCCCATGGATGAAGAGAAGACAGCCTTCATGACGGAGAGGTCGTGCTATTGCTATAAGGTGATGCCGTTTGGGCTGAAGAACGCGGGGGCCACGTACCAGAGGCTGATGGATCGAGTACTTGCGCCGATGCTGGGAAGGAACGTGCAAGCGTACGTCGATGACATGGTCGTGACCTCGCCGGAAAAGAGCAAGCACGTTGCCGACTTGGAGGAATTGTTCACAACGATCGCCAAGTTCAGATTGAAGCTGAATCCAGAGAAATGCATTTTCGGCGTGGAAGCTGAAGTTTCTGGGTTTCCTCTTGACTGAGAGAGGCATAGAGGCAAACCCTGATAAGTGTGCCGCCATCTTGGCGATGAGGAGCCCAGCTACGGTGAAGGTGGTTCAACAGCTAACAAGTCGGATGGCAGCCCTGTCTCGCTTCGTGTCAGCTAGCGGAGAGAAGGGACATCCCTATTTTCAGTGCTTGAGGCGCAATAACAAGTTTGCCTGGACGAAGGAGTGCGAGGAAGCCTTCGTCAAGCTGAAGGAGTATCTGGCGAGCCCGCCGGTTCTGTGCAAACCGCTGGTGGGAACCCCTCTCAGGTTATATTTTGCTGTAACTGAGAGGGCCGTGAGTGCGGTGCTCGCCTAGGATCAAGATCAGGCTCAGAAGCCTATTTATTTTGTGAGTAAGGTGTTGCAGGGCCCCGAAACGAGATATCAGGCCCTGGAGAAGGTCGCGCTGGCTGTGGTGTTTTCGGCGAGGAGGTTGCGCCACTATTTCCATAGCTTCACCATACTGGTGATGACTGACCTGCCCATCTAGAAAGTTTTGAAGAAGCCCGACGTTGCGGGAAGGATGGTGAAATGGGCAGTGGAGCTGTCAGAGTTTGACATCAAGTATGAGCCCCGAGGCCCGATCAAGGGACAAATCTTTGCAGATTTCGTGGTCGAGCTTTCGTCTGAGGCGACACGAGTTGAGGGGGACGATTTCCGTTGGGTACTCTCGGTGGATGGATCGTCAAACCAGCAGGGTAGCGGTGCTGGAGTCATTTTAGAAGGGCCCAATGGCGTGCTGATCGAGCAATCTTTGAGATTTGCCTTCAAAGCCAGTAACAATCAAGCAGAGTATGAGGCGCTGATCGCCGGAATTTTGCTGGCCAAGGAGATGGGAGCTAGGGTGCTGATGGCTAAGAGTGACTCGCTGCTAGTCACAGGGCAAGTAACAGGCGAGTTCCAGGCTAAAGATCCACAAATGGCGGCCTATCTGGAGTATGTGCAGGAATTGAAGAGTTCCTTTGCCTCCTTTGAAGTAGTGCATGTGCCCAGAAAGCAGAATGCCCGAGCTGACTTGCTAGCCAAGCTCGCCAGTTCGGGCAAGGGGGGTAGACAGAGGACGGTGATTAAAGAAACTCTAAAGACGCCAAGAGCATTTGTAGCAGATCACCTGGTTCTGCAGATAAGCAAGTCGACGGAGAAAGCAGCGAGAAGTCATAAGTCCCTGACGCAAGAAACGCTGAGATCGCCGAGAATTAGAGCATGTCGAGGTGAGAAGGGGAAGATGACGCAGGTTTGCGCTATCCATGAGCCAGACACTTGGATAACACAGTACAAGCGGTGCCTGGCAGATGGCCTTCTCCCACTGGATCCGACAGAAGCTAGGAAGGTAAAGAAAAATTCTAGCAAGTACACGTTGATTGATGGCGATCTGTACAGGTTTGGGTTCACTCACCCACTCCTGGAATGTGTACATGGCGAGAAATGCACGAGAATCATGGCAGAGCTCCACGAAGGTATATGCGGAAGCCACGTCGGGGGTCGAGCTCTGGCCGCGAGGACTCTCCGTGCAGGTTACTACTGGCCATCGATGAGAGAAGACTGCAAGAAGTATGCGCAGTGTTGCAAACAGTGCCAACAGCACGCCGATTGGCACAAGGCGCCTCCCGAGGAGTTGAAGTCGATTTACAGCCCTTGGCCGTTTCATACGTGGGGAATCGACATCCTGGGACCTTTCCCACTGGCGATCAGACAGATGAAGTACTTGGTGGTGGCAATTGAATATTTCACCAAGTGGATCGAAGCAGAACAAGTGGCCCAGATCACCGCACACAAGATCGAAGGTTTCGTGTGGAAGAACATCGTGTGCCGGTTTGGAGTGCCTAAGCGCCTGGTGTCGGACAATGGGACTCAGTTTGCAAGCCACCTGTTGAAGAAGCTTTTCGAAGGGGTGGGAATTCAACAAGTGTTTGCATCCGTCGAGCACCCTCAGACAAATGGCCAGGTGGAGTCAGCTAATCGGGTGTTGCTGAGAGGATTGAAGAGGAGGCTCGAGAAAGCCAAGGGAAGCTGGGCTGAGGAGGTGCCCCGCATAGTCTGGGCATACCACACCACCGAGCAGTCAGGCACCCATGAGACCCCGTTCAGCTTAGTCTATGGGTGTGATGCGATGATTCCAGTAGAGATTCAGGAGAGCTCGCCGAGATTCCAGAACTTCGTAGAGGAAGACTCGAATGAAGAAAGAAGGCTGAACCTGGATCTACTGGATGAGGTCAGGGAAGAGGCGAGATTGAAGGCTGAACCGGTGAAGAGAAGGGTTGAACGAAGGTACAACTCGAAGGTGATGCCAAGGCAATTTAGAGAAGGCGACCTGGTGATGAGAAAAGCCCACCAGTACGAGATGGAGAATAAGCTGTCACCCAAGTGGACTGGACCGTTCAGAATAACCGAGGTGCTCGGGAACGGCGCCTACCGCTTAGAGACGCTGGAAGGAGGGGCGATTCCTCGCACCTGGAACGCCACGCACCTGAAGTTGTACTATAGTTAAGAGCTTTGTAAGTAAAGACAAACACAAAGGTTATATTACAATGTCTCTGATAAAACAGTTGAAGGGGGCACTCTTTTTTCCCTAAGGAGGGTTTTTAATGAGGCCACCCAATGAAAGAAGAGTTTTCGAAGTATAAGGCGTTTTCAGATTGCATGCTTGCTGTTTTCCAAAAAAGTTTTGAAGAAAGACCTTGTCACTTGTACGTGATTTAAGGCAAGTAAAGATATATTGCATGCTTTCTAAAAAAGTTTTGAAGAAAGACCTTGTCTAAGGCAAGTAAAGACATATTGCATGCTTTCTAAGAAAGTTTTTAGTCCTCATCGTCTTTCGGCGATTGGAGGCACCAGTTAAAGCTAAAGTCCTCATCGTCTTTCGGCGATCGGAGGCACCAGTTAAAAGACCTCAACGCCCGTGCGCGTTCCGAGGCAGGTTAAAGACCTCCTCGCCGTCGAGCGAGTGCAGGCAAGAAAGAGTAAAAGTCCTCAGTGTTTCTGGGGGCGAGAAGATGTAACCCCTGGGGCAATGTAGAGGCACCAGTAAAAGTCCTCAGTGTTTCTGGGGGCGAGAAGATATAACCCCTGGGGCAGTGTAGAGGCACAGTGAAAAGTCCTCAGCGTTTCTAGGGGGGGGGGAGGAGATGTAACCCCTGGGGCGATGTAGAGGCAAGATTTAAAGACCTTCTCGCCTATGAGCGAGTTCAGGCGAGTAAAAGACCTTCTCGCCTATGAGCGAGTTCAGGCGAGTTAAAGACCTTCTCGCCTATGAGCGAGTTCAGGCAAGATAAAATCCTTCTCGTCTCGAACGAGTTCAGGTATGGTGTAGAGGGTGGAAGAAGTTCTGAGGGTGGCTAAGGTAGGTTCGAAGAGAACGCCTAGCCACCCGGTCTCTTGCTCTGAAGCACAAGGAGGTAGAGAATGATCCGAAAGGCGCCTCTACCCCCAGATGAAAGAGAAATGGCCAAGGTGTGGAGGCAGGAAGAAGCTGGTGTTGCCAAGAGTCTCTGGCGACCAGGTAACGTTCAAGCAATGGCGAGAAGTCAAAGACCCGTTTTGATGAAGCAGATCGGGTGTAGCGACGTTATAAGGCCAGGGGTTGAGTTGAAGTCCGTTACCTGAAGTATCATTTTACGCTAAGGTTCATTGCCTTAAGTTTACGAGTTGTTAAATGTGATTATTATTCGAAGTTGAGATGGTTCGAAGCAGTTAAGTCAAAGGTCGTGCCTACAGTTTTGCTAAGTCATTTCTTTGGAATTAAACACACAAGGAAGGTTGAAGCAATTGAAGAAGTTATAAGAGGAAAAACGTAGACCTTTGTCATTAACAGTGAATATCAGTTCAAAAACATATACACGAAAAGACATAAAGTCTGTTACAAGTTATATACAAGGGAAAGTATAAAAGCAATGGATGGATTAAATTGATCAGTCTTCGGCGGGCACCACTTTTCCATCCACCACTTCATTATTCAGTGACACCATGCTGAGATCCAGATCAGGGAACAAGCAGGCGAACTGTTCCCGTGCAGCTTCGAATCCGGCGACCAGAATTTGGGCGGAACTCAGATTGAGATCTTCAATTTGCTTTTTGAGCTCTTCAATCTGTTTCTCGAGTTCTTCAGCTTGTTCTTTCAGCCCCTTATTCTGTTGCTCCAGCTCTTCAACTTGCTTTTTGAGTTGTTCGTTGGTTTCTTGAGCTTGGAGAAGGTCTTCAGCAACCTTCTTGGATTCTGCTTGCACTTGGCCCAATTCAGCAGCTATCTTTCCCTTCTCTTTGTTGGCCTCGGCGAGATCAGCTATGGCGTCGTCCCTTGCCTTTTCCACCTGCCCAAGGAGGGTCTCTCGGTCGGCTGACCTTTGCTCTAGCTTCTTCACCTTGACGGCGTCGGCCTTTATGAGAGCCTCCAGGTCAACCACCCTGACGCGGTAAGGCACAATCTTGCTCTCTAGTTCGATCTTTTCTTGAGCAAGTTGTTGCACCTTATGACGGAGATCAGTGGCCTCCTTGCGCGCCAACCTGAGCTCGGTGCTCATCGTGTCTTCTACTCGGGAGTGCTCAATCTCCGCGAGTGTCAGATTTGCAGACAACTTCTCCACCTCGACCCTGATGGTGCTATTCTCGGTTTTGAGAGTGAAGAGGTCGTCTTGGAGCCTCCTGGTGGAGCTCTTCACCGCTCTGGTTATGATGGCAGGGATGTCTTCTGCTATCGTCTTCAGCTTAGCAGATAGAGGCTCCCACATCCTTGTAACCTCAAGAGGGAGGTTTACTGCTTGTAGAGGCACTGTGGGAGCCTGTTGTTGGTTCTCGTCGCCACCTTCCTTAGCAGGTTCTTCAGTAGGCGCTTCTTGACGTGGCGACGGAATCGGGGATTCAGTGATCAGAATCGGCGAGGTATGAGGAACCTCATCCCCGATTGGAGCAACCTCTGCGGCTGAGGCATTTGAAGGGGGACCCCCTCCAGCTGATACATATGGTGTGGAGGCGCTCGGGGGGTCCTCCATGAAATTTGGTTCTTGGGCCTCAACCGCAGGTGGCGCAGTGGCCAGCGGGATCGTTTGGACTGGTGAAACAGGAGCTTGTGGGGGTGGTGATGATGGAGGTGGAGCAGGCGTGGATGGTGGCGTTGACGTGGGAAGAGGGGGTGGTGCAGGTGGTGAAGAAGGTGCCACCCTCTTCCTTTTCGTGACAAGGCCGTCTTCAGTGGCCTCGTCGTCCTCCTCTTCCTCTTCGTGGATCACTTGAGGAGCCTTCCTCTTGGGCCTTTTGAGGACTAGTTTCTTGCGTTGGGCGGCGGGTTCCTTAGGTGGCGATCGTCCGTGGACGATGGCTTTCTCCACCACCGAGTTGGGCACTGTTTGAGAGCCCGTCGCCAACCCGTGGGTTCGGGCGAGCGCCCTCAATTCCGCGAGCTTGCCTTGGCCCAACATGTTATCTGCACAGAGCGAAAATGCAGGAGTTAGTTCAAAGTCAAAGTCAATGCACGAAGGCAATATGGAACAGCAAAGCAGATAAAGAGTGCAGAAAAATAAAACCAAAGTCTTGCGCGCAACGCACAAGACGCCCAGAAACAAGTTGACAAAAGCAGTATTGAAACAACAGTTTAAATGTTCTAACCTATTCGAATTTCTAGTTGGTCCTCGTAGAATTCGAAGCAGATCAGGGTGGTGGTGAGGAAGGTGATGTTGGCCTCCGCCACACTCTTCCAAAAGAGACAGAGGTCTCTGTTCAATGAACCCATGCTGTCAGGACTTCTGGGCCTCCTGAAGCAGCTCTTGGACTCTTTCTACCCCTTGTCCACCCAGTACAAGGGGAAGCCGTCAAGTAGGGTGGCGTCCTTGTCATTGGAGCGCACTTGGATGAACCTCCCTTTCCAATCTTTATAGGATTGCTGGAAGATGGAGAAGATCGATCTCCCAGCAATCCCATTCAAGCTAACCCATAGGCGGTCTCCCGGGTGCTTGGCTTCGAAGAGAAACAAAAATACGTCCACGGATGCGGGCAGCCCCAGGTGGTCGCACATCACTTGGAATGCTCGCACAAACGCCTAGCTGTTGGGGTGAAGCTGGGCGGCGGCAATGTTGAGCTCGGTGAGGAGTTCCCTCTCGAATCGGGTAAAGGGAAACTTCAGTTTCACCTTCTTGAATAGTGTTGTGTAGACGAAGCAGAAGGGCCCGTCAGCACTCACCTTGTCATCAGCACAAACGGGCAGATCGGGGGGGCAAGGTAGCACTATCATCTTCTCATCGTGCTCCTTATGAAACGTTTGGTTAGGTTCATCCCCCTTAGTCAGTCGCAAAACTGCCCCAGCAGTGTTCACGGAAGACATTTCCCTCAACAGGGTCGAGTTGGCCCAGGGGTAGAGTTTTTTGAAGTCTGGTGGGGGAACGGGGGCTCCTCCGGTGGTAGGTGGAGTCGCCTGGGCCAGGTTCGGGCGAGAGGGTGCAGGCCTCTCAGCCTGGGAAGATGAAGCACCGCACGCTCGCGGTTGCGGGTTGAGTGCTTGAGAAGAAGGGTTTCGCGATGAAGGAGGAGGATTCGGGGTGATCTTTGAGCGAGTCATTCTCGAAGCTGCAAAGGAAGAAGAAAAGGAGAAACGATCAGGGTTCGCAAAGGCTGACTCGATCGTGGGAGAAGGGTGAAAAACGAACGAACGAAGGTTCGTTGTAACGACAGACGAAGCCCTAAGTAACGAGAAAGGAGAAATGGAAAAGCAACCCACAACGTATGCACCAGACAGTTACAGGATGATGCGAATCGGTTAAAATGCAAGGAAAACCAGCAGAAGAAGGAAAGTAGGTACCTTTTGGATGATCAGGAAGACGATGAAGGATGATGGTGGTTCAGAATATTGAAGAGCGCTGAGAGAGTTTTTTGCAGGAGAAGGTGAGAGCGTTTGGAGATACGAAGAAAAGTGATGGAACAGTAGAGTGAAAATGGGTTTAAGGGTTTTTTCGAAATGGGTTTGGGAAGCGCAAACGGTAACTGAAGGTAACCGTTGATGAAGCCACGTGTCGAGCGATGGGCGAGGGGTTTGGTGGAGGGTCAGAGAAGCAGAAGGTACAACCGCTTGGAATTCTGCGTCAGTGCCACGTAGACCGGTGTTGACGTGACTCTTTCAGTCTTTTCGCTGGACAAGTCTTCGCTTAAGACTGGGGGGCTTGTGTACCGCCCTGGAAGTCGGAAGTGATGACGTGGCACCAAGCCACAGAGAAGGCGTGTGGATAAGGCGCCAGAGTGGCAGAAGGGAAGGAAGTCGGGTGGTTCGTGTAATCGCCAATTATTAAGTTGGCGTGCTCCGATCTTCGACATGCCAGGCGATCGCCCAGTTGAAGATGAAGTCGCCAGATGTGAACTTAGGCGACCAAGTGATTGAAGATCGCCAGAACAAAGCACATCGCCGAAGGTGAAGGTGGTGCAGATTACGAAGGCGGCCGGCGAGACCACAGGGAAGGTGTACGAGAGCACCCTAACTCGCCCGTTCCAGTAGAGATCGCACTCTTAAGTTAGCTATGCATTGGGCAGAACCATGCATAAGTAACTTAGCCAAAAGGAGAGTCAGAAGAAGCGCCCAAGTCAAGGAGGCTCCAGATGATGGCACGTGTACGACTGGATGCGAGCCACGTGTCCAGGTCTGTAACTGCCAGGAGAGAGAAAGTGACCAGGTATATAAGAGTTCTCAACGAACTTTCTGAGGTACGCACGTTCAGATTACACTCTTTACGCTTGCGAGTTCTAGAGCTTACTGTGAGAGAGAATTTGCACGGTTCCTCGAGATTTCTTGAGTGTTCTTGCTCATAGTATTTTGTGGTGTTGTCACTGACTTGGGCGTTGGAGTGCGATCGGCCGCAGCGGCGCCGCTCTGTTCTTTTGCAGGTTCTTGAGGTGGATCTCGAAGAAGAACGGAAGCTTGAAGCGGTGCACACGTCGATCCTTTGATGAGGCAGTTTCCAGCGTTCTGGTCAACAGGCAGGAATAACTAAGTGTAATTTAAAGCTGAACCCAGAGAAGTGTGTTTTCGGGGTAGAAGCAAGGAAGTTCCTTGGGTTTTTTTCTAACTGAGAGGAGTATTGAGGCGAATCCCGATAAATGCGCTACGATCATAGGGATGAGAAGCCCTGTTAACGTGAAGGAGGTCCAGTAGTTAACTAAATGTATGAATGCCCTGTGTCAATTTTTGTCAGTTAGTGGAGATAAAGGGTATCTATATTTTCAATGCCTCAAGAAGAACAACTAGTTTGTGTTGACTGGTAAGTGTGACGAAGCCTTCATCAGGTTGAAATAGTACTTGACCAGTCCCCCTGTTCTTTGCAAGCTGCTTCAATGTAACCCCATTCGTCTTTATTTTGTAGTCACAGATCAGACAATCAGCTCGTTCATTAGGCAAGATCAAGATAAGGTCCAGAAGCTGGTATACTTTATAAGCAAGGTATTGCTGGGACCAAAAATGCAGTACCAAGCCATTCAGAAGGCTGCTTTGCCAATGGTGTTCACAACTCGGCGACTCCACCACTATTTCCAGAGAATCATTGTGATTGTGATGACTGATCTGCCTATTCGCAAGGTCCTCCAGAAGCCCGACATAGCAGCTAGGATGGTCTGTTGGGCAGTTGAGTTGTTTGAGATTGATGTGTAGTATGAACCCTGAGGACTGATTAAGGACCAGGTGTATGCTGATTTCATGGTAGAGTTGTCATATGAAGGTCCCCAACATGATCTTAATGACTTTCAGTGGATCCTTTGGGTGGATGGATCCTCTAAACAACAAAGGGAGTGGAGCTAGGTGTTAGAATATATGGCTTTAAACTAGAGGGGGAGTGAATTGTATAAAGAGGATTTTCGCAAACTTTTTAATCTAGAATGAAATTCTTTGCAAGAAACCAAATTAGGAATTCAGTTAGCCAAGAAACAAAGTTCAAAACAGAAAAGCACCAGAAAAACAATCGGTTGTTTATACCATTAAAAATAACAACAACTAAATTTAAAGAGCTTAAGGAAGAGAGAGATGCACAAACAATTTATACTGGTTCACTCTTAAACCAAGAGCTACATCCAGTTTCTCAGAAACCACTGGGGAATCCACTAGGTAATCAAAACCAGATTACGTACACACACCACCAAAGAATTGACCTTGATCCCCTCAAGAAACACACTTCCTTTGGCTCAGCACACACTTCCTTTGTTTGTTATAAAACATTAACAAACTATTTATAGCTTTCAAAACTTTGTCAAAGCAATTAAAGCAAAAGCGTATTCAGTTATAAAATCATTTAAAGCACTTAACTAACAAAACTGTTTCTGTTAGGATTTCAAACAAACAATCGGTTGAAAGAGCGAATCAATCGGTTGTTTTGGTTTGACAGCAAGTCAACCATCCAAAACAATTTCAAACTTTTTCAAAAACACCTAAGTATAAAACAATCGGTTGTTTCGACAAAACAACAAGTTGTTTTTCACTTAGTTTGAAAAACACTTTAAACTTAAAAGATTTGAAAACACTCAAGATTTAGATTCAACAAAGAGTGGATTACAAAGATAAGCTACCCTAGATCCTACTCTAAAGCACATAAGCAATTTCAAGCAACTCCAGCCTTCCATCAAACGCTAGGATTTGGATTCTTCAAAGCTTTGAACACACTTGATTCCACAATCTCCCCCTTTTTGATGAAGACAAATCCTTGGTTGCTTGTGTTGGACTTGATTGAATCTGAAGAAGTTCCTGAAAAACAAAGTTCAAGCAATATACAACATCTATGGCAGCAGGTTAGAGCAGTAAAAAAAACTTATGTTTTGCTTAACCAAAACAGTAGCCAAACCAACCAAAACATCAGCAGTAAAGCAGCAGAAACATTAATCACTTAAACTAATAGAGTTTGCAGAAATAAAGACAACACAGCATAAAATCTCCCCCTATTTGTCTTCACAAGTAGACTATAAGAAGAGATAAACCATAAATTGTTCCAGATAAAACAGAATATAACAGAAAAGGCACTTAAACTGATATAGAGCAAAAACAATTAGTTGTTTCGAACATTCAACCGGTTGTTTTTCTTCAGTCATCCTTGCCATACTGTAGCTCAAAGATCTGGTTCTAAGCAATTTCAATTTGTTCATCTAGGGTCATAAAACGAGTGTCCATGCTCTGGAATCTGTTGTCAATGCTCTGGAAATTGGTCACACAAAGATCATGGAGATTTCTTTGATTTTCAACAAAGCCATCAAGCCTATTCACCATGTATCTTTCAAAAGATGACATAGAAGGAATCTCATCCCCTTGATGTCCTGCACTTGTTCCAGCATCGAAGTTAGTTGCAGGTTGTTCTTCATAGTGGATATCCATATCAGCAGCTTGATCTTCCTCATCAAAATCAGCAACTGCAACACTTGATGAACCACCATGATCACCCTCTTTGCTCACCCATCTTCCATTTATTTTGGTGAAACCCATCTTGCTTAGAGAACCATTATTCATTTCTTGTGATGATTTATCCAACTCAGAGGTCTCATCTTCAAAATTCACTTCAAAATAAAGCAAGAATTTAGAGATTAAAACAGCATAGGGATAGTGGTAGTCACTTAACCTCATGGACTTTTGCATATGTTCTTTGATGATATGAATCCAGTTGATCTTGATCTTTTTCATGATGCAGTAGATATACACAAGATCTTTTTCTGTTAAAACATAATGGTTTGTCCCCCTTGGAGTTAGAATCCAAGTAACAATAAGAGCAAGCACCATTTCATTTAACTTCAAGCCTCCAACAGAACAAGTTCTCACTTGGGCTTGTTGATTCTTCACACAACTCTTGTAGTATTGGACTTTGTTGAAATCTTCAACAACTCCAAGATTTCCTTTGTTAATCCTTAGACCAACATACTTTAATCCAGTTACAACAACCCACACATCATGGGTAATCTCCATGTCAACACCTTTCACATGAGAAACAAGGTTGTTTCCTTCAGACTTAAGATTGGTGTAGAATACCCGAATCAAATCAGGGTATATGTTTCCCTTCATCTCCAAGAATCTTCTCAGCAACTGATCCTTGAGAAGCTTTCTTACATTGTCAAGCTTTTGACTTTTCAGCCAATCAAAGGAGACAACTTTTGGATAGTTGATCACCTTTGTGCTTGTCTCAAAGCGATATCTTTCAATGAGCTCATAATCCCCTGAAAACCAGCCTTGAAGTCTCCCTCCAGACCTTACAACTCTTGTTTTGATCCTTTTTGATGTAGGTGGAGTGGACTCAGTGATAGCAGAAAAAAAAGGCAAAGGGTCACACACAAGAAGAGCAAGAGATGGCTCAATTGATTGTTTTTGTGAGAGAGAACTGCTGCACTAGATTTTATAGAATAATTGAACCATACGGTAATCAATTGATATGAGTGGGTTTCAGTGTTCAAGAAGAAAGACTGAACCAAAACCTGCACAGAAAACGTCAGAAAAGAGGAGAAAACCACATGGTCATCACATGTGATCTTTGACTAGTCATAAAGGCTCTTGAATTTTCAAGATATGGAATATATTCCTTTATGACATGTTGTAACTTCCTCCAGAACACAATCAGACTTTCAATACAACTTTATTGGCTCAGGATCCTTTCATAATTGAGATCTGCAACCGACAAAATGCATAAAGAAGTTAAATCAATTCTTTCACAGTGCTGTTAGAGAGGAAACAATCGGTTGTTTTGGGGAAACAATCTGTTGTTTCGAGGAAACAATCACTTGTTTTTCTGCAGCATGTTGACAAATTGTGATTTTCAACCATAGACTGAGAAAGGTTCAAAACAGATGTGAATGCTTATTTGTTTTTAAAAAAATTAAACATGAAATAGTAATTAAAATCAAAGGAAGAGATAAGGAAGGTCTTATCCTTTTATGAAGTTTCTTCAATGAGTCATTTGCTTGTGATTAAGGAACTTCTTTTGTCTTTTGAAAAGACATGGACTGGTATATACTTCTAATTCATTTCCAGTATTAATTCTTTCCTTCCAAGAGCCTGATCAGATGACTCAGAACCTCATGTTCTTCTAGTTTCCCTGCATAAAAATGAATTCAACCAACAAAGTTTGGTCCCCTTACAAATGTGGGTCCATTTGATTTATTTTTATCATTTGAAACCTCACACCTTTGGGAATCCATTTCATAAAACCTCGGGAACAAAATATTTTCATATTTTGCAGAATCTAACAGAATGGCCTCTTTTTCATGCAATAAAAGCATGTAACAACCGGTTGTTTCTACTTAACAATCGGTTGTTTTACTGGCTGTTTTGAGAAATTTTTTGAAAAATTATCTTGCTTGTTCTGTGGATTAAAACCTAATCCAGCTCTTCCAAAAACACAATTTTGAGATGCCAAGACATTCTCAAAGTTGGATTTTCCCTTTGAAAGCTTATCCACAGTTCTAACAAGATAATGTACTTTCTTTTCCAAATTTTCACAATTTTCACAAGCAAGAGAGTCACACACATGAGAAAAGTTTTTGCAATGTTTTTCAACCTCAATTTTTTATTTTTTCAGCTCTTCTTCAAGTGTCTTAACCCTCAGTTGTTAAGCCCTTTCATACGGTTGTTTAAGAGAACCAATCGGTTAGCTTCTTCATGAGTTTCTTGAAAAGCTTGAAGCAATTTACTATAATTTTCAGCACTTAGGGAAGCACATTAACTTACATTGCTTGAGCTACATGACTCATCATCTCCTTCTGCAATCAAGCATATGTTTTCTTTTTCATCTTCACTTGATGAGGAGACTTCATTCTCATCCTAAACAATATATGCTCTTCTTCATTTTCCCTTTTACTCCTTGTGGCTTGATTTCTTTTCATTGCTTTCTTTGTTTGGGCAATCAGCTTTAATGTGCCCTTGTTCACCACAACCAAAGCAAGTATAATTGTTAGAATTAAAATCACTAATTTTCTTATTGTCATACCTTTCTTTGTTGGCTTCTTTGTTGCGATTTCTCTTCAAGAATCTACTAAACTTCTTGGACAACAAACTAAGGTTTTCTTCTTCACTTTCATCACTTGATTCTTGCTTGCTTTTGTGTTTGGAAGCTTTCAAGGCAATACTTCTCACATGCTTATCTTCACTCTCTTGAACATTGAGTCTATTCATTTCTAACTCATGTTCTCTAAGCTTACCAAACAATGAAGCCGTTGTCAAGAATGTCAAATCTTTTGACTCAGAAACTGCTGTCACCTTAGGTTGCCATGATCTATCAAGACACTTGAGGATCTTGATGTTTAGCTCTTCTTTATCAAAGGTTTTCCCAAGACTCATAAGGTGATTGATGATGTGGGTGAACCTCTTTTGTACTTCAGCAATTGACTCACCTTTAAGCATTCTAAACATTTCATAATCTCGAATTAGAGTATGCTTTCTAGCTCTCTTCACATCATTGGTTCCTTCATGAGTCACCTCCAAAGTGTCCCACTTCTCCTTGGCCGATGAGCATTGAGAAATCCTGAAAAATTCATCCGAATTCAAGGCAGATGTTATGATGTTCTTAGCAGTACAATCAAATTTGGCCTTCTTGTTTTCAGAATCAGTTCATTGAGACCAAGGTTTTTCAATGGAAGATCCAACTTTTTTCAAATTTTGTAATAAAGGGGCCATTTTCAATTGCATCCAAAATTCCCTTGTTAAGAGATTCAACAAAGATTTTCATTCTAACTTTCTAGAATTGATAATTCAAACCACAGAAAAGAGGTGGTCTGTTGATTGAAGCACCCTCTCCAAAAGGTAGTTTTCCAGCCATTGAAAAATGTATTAGGATCAAACTTCAGTATTTTTCAAGTACCAAGCTCTTGATGTCAATTGTTAGAATGTATGGCTTTAAACTAGAGAGGGGGTGAATTGTTTAAAGAGGGTTTTCGCAAACTTTTTAGTCTAGAATGAAATTTTTTGCAAGAAACCAGATTAGGAATTCAGTTAACCAAGAAACAAAGTTCAAAACAGAAAAGCACCAGAAAAACAATCGGTTGTTTTGTAAAAACAATCGGTTGTTTCGCAGAAACAATCGGTTGTTTATACCAGTAAAAATAACAACTAAATTTAAAGAGTTTAAGGAAGAGAGAGATGCACAAACAGTTTATACTGGTTCACTCTTAAACCAAGAGCTACATCCAGTTTCCCATAACCACTGGGGAATCCACTAGGTAATCAAAACCATATTACATAGACACACCACCAAAGAAGTGACCTTGATCCCCTCAAGAAACACACTTCCTTTGGCTCAGCACACACACACCAAGAATGTTGATCTTGACAATCCCAAGAGCACACAACTCTTCTTGGCTTTACAACATCAAAATGTACAAAGTTCTTAGAACGAATTACACTGTTACAAAATCAACTGAAATCAATACAGACTAATTCTATTCCACTTCTTTCTTGAATAACCAAAGGTCAAAGTAAAATCTCAAAGTGAAAAGCTCTTTGAAAAACTCAAATTAGTTTTTCTTTCTTGTTGTTTGTTATAAAACATTAACAAACTATTAATAACTTTCAAAACTTGGTCAAAGCATTTAAAGCAGTAGCGTATTCAGTTATAAAATCATTTAAAGCTCACTTAACTAACAGAACCGTTTATGTTAGGATTTCAAACAAACAATCGGTTGAAAGAGCGAATCAATCGGTTGTTTTGGTTTGACAGCAAGTCAACCATCCAAAACAATTTCAAACTTTTTCAAAAACACCTAAGTATAAAACAATCGGTTGTTTCGACAAAACAATAGGTTGTTCTTCACTTACACTACAAAAAAACGTGTATGTGGTGGCAGTTATTTTCGTATAACCTGACGTTTATAACCGTCATATTTTACATCTGTGGCGGTACCGCATAACACCAACATTCTTGCTGCCACAAAGTTTAATGTGGCGGTCAAGTGAGAACCGCTGTAGCAGACGCCATATTATGCATTATATAATGTGGCGGTTTTAAGCGTGTAATTTACGTCAGTTATAAATGTCGTAATTTTCAAACGGGTAAATGAATTCCAACGTAAATTGTGGCATTTATAAACGCCACTTAATACGGTATAGTATGACGTTTATGATAACCTTTATGACTGTCATAATTCAAATATTAAATATTTAATTTAATTTTTAATATTTTTAATAATTTATTTAATTTTGTTTTATAATTTAATTTCATAATATTATTTAATTTCATATTATAATTAAATTTCAGTACACAGTTAAGTTTCATAATATAATTAAATTATAACATAAACTAATTTCACAATACAATTATACTTCAAAATATAATTAAAATTGATAAACATAATAATCAAAAGATGACTTCATTCATTCATTAAGAGAACAAAGTTGATAATGTCAAAATAATCCAAACAACAAGTAAAGTAAATTGTCAAAATATAATTTATTTCATATTTGAACATATTACAATTAAAGTCATAATCCTAATTCTAATTTGTCTTGCTGCCTCCACTTGATCCAATAATATTGTGGTTTGGTGATGGAGCACCACTTCTAACATTCAGTACCTGAAATAAATTAAAATGTGTTTAGAGTTAATTTCCAATTTTTAAAAAATAAATGAAAACAATATTATAACATTTTTAGAACTGTAAACAGAAATTCTTCCTGAATAAGACTTGCAATGTAAACTAATGTAACTGCTAATATATCCATAAGCAACTACCAAAACAATGAATCAATATTACCCTTCCCAATTTTCCACAGATAACAATAAAGACAATATAGCAGCAAAGAGTTTGAAACAACTCGAAAAATAGGCACATTGGTTTAAACTAATATGTACAAATGTGTTATTTGAAATTCCATAAACTGAATGCCTTTCACTTATACCCACTCTTAATCTGAAACTGAAGTATATAGCCATATAAACAATACAGTAACATGAAGTTCGTTATAAGTCAGAATAATAATAATAGTAATAATAATAATAATAATAATAATAATAATAATAATAATAATAATAAAAAGGTATGAGAACTTTATCATAATCAAGTAATAGTCCATGTTTACTTAAGCACTCATCCTAATCGTATATCTTTTTGAAAACCCTTTCTAATTAAAATTTAAAATCATATTAGCATGTTATTTCATTCAATCTCGAGTAAAAAGAAAATACTAAGCAGGTATAGATTGAAAGAGTTTCCATACCTTGCTGTTAGCAATTTCCTTGGCCTTTTTCCTAACAATCCAATCATCCAACAAAGAAAGCAACTAATTAATCAATTTCTAACAGCAGCTAAAATGAAGGGGAAGTTAAAACCTAACAAAACCAAACCAAAGCAGGACAACCTTTGCAATAATCTCCGCAACACGCTTCCTTTTTTTCTTCCTCTATAGATTATTTCGTTTAGACTTGTTTACTTTATTTACAAGCCTAGCGACAGTTGATTTCTCCTCCCATGGACTTGTCTCATCAACAACATACCGAAGGATACTTTTCGGACTTCAAACACTGTTTGTTAAATACCCAACAAAAAACAAAGAAATTGAAACGTTTCTTAAGTTCTGGAAGAAAACACAACCTATGACTTCAGAGGGTGGCCCTTCGTTGCGAAAACCGCCGCGTCCTCCACCGCCACGACCAAATCCACCTTTACCGCAACCGCCACCGTCACGACCACCCCTTAAACTGCCGCCATCGCGGCCACTCTTGAAACCTCCATCGCGCCCACTCTTGAAACCTCCATCGCGCCCACTCTTGAAACCTCCATCGCACCCACGCTTCTAGGGGTCTAATTATTTAGTGATCAGAGAATGCAACCACAGACGGTTGCCAAGACAACGTTCAAAGGGTTTTAGGTTTTGGGGCAACGCTGACAAAAATAGGTGTTTGAAGAGAGAGGAATACTTTAATGTTTGGGCCACTATTGGGCTTTTTTTGGGACTAAAACACATTGTTATTACGTAGGGAGTGAAATGCGGAAAAGTTTTTATTTTGAAGGATAATTATGGCGGTTCTACATGCCACAATTCGAAGGAAGATTATGGCGTCTATAAAACTGTCGTATTATACATCAAATTGTGGCGGTTTTTAATAACCGCCATATTATAACCGCCACCACATACACGTTTTTTTGTAGTGTTAGTTTGAAAAACACTTTAAACTTAAAAGATTTGAAAACACTCAAGCTTTAGATTCAACAAAGAGTGGATTACAAAGATAAGCTACCCCAGATCCTACTCTAAAGCACATCAACAACTTCAAACAACTCCAGCCTTCCATCAAACGCTAGGATTTGGATTCTTTAAAGCTTTGAACACACTTGATTCAACACAAGGATCATTCTAGAAGGGCAAAGTGGGTTGTTAAACGAGGAAGCCTTGAGGTTCGCATTCAAAGCTTACTACAACCAGACTGAGTATAAGGCCCTGATAGTCGGGATGTTGCTAGCCAAAGAGTTGGGTGCTCGGAGTTTGCTGGTGAAGAGTGACTCATTGCTTGTTACTGGGCAAGTCACGGGTGAGTACCAAGCCAAGAATTCGCAGTTAGCCTCGTATCTCAAGTATGTTATGCTTTTGAAAGCAACTTTCTCTATGTTCAAGCTAGTTCATGTCCCTAAAGAACATAACTCCTGAGCAGACTTGTTGTCCAAACTAGCAAGCTCAGGAAAGAGAGGTCACCAGAGGTCAGTCCTTTAAGAGACCTTGAAGTCGCCTAAGACCGCAAAAGAAAAGCTAGTTGAGGTTAACCGCATGGAGATCTTGGGGATAAGCTCAACCTTGTTTGTGAGGGCAAGAAAGGATTTATCTGTATGAACCATACTGTTCAACCTTGGCGTTCTCACTCCAGGGGGAGGTGTTCTCTGTGAATCATCTTCTCCCAACCTCGAGGCTTCCAACCCAAGTGAAGGGTTTGTAACTGATCTCGTCCTTGCCCAGGGAGGATCTAACTGGCGAACAATACTGTTTGACCTTGGCGTTCTCACTCAAAGGGGGGAGGTGTTCTCTACAAACCACCCTACTCCCAAGTGAACGGTTTGTAACTGACCTTATCCTTGTTGTACAAAGTTAAGGGACATGTTCTTAATAATCGATCTCATCCTTGCTGTATAAAGTCAAGGGACAGGTTTAACTGACGAACCACACTATTCATCCTTGGCGTTCTCACTCAAAGGGGGAGGTGTTCTCTGCAAACCATCCTATCCCCATCTTGAGACTTCTAACCCCGAATGAACGGTTCGTAATTGACCCCGCCCTTGTTGTGCGAAGTCCAGGGAGGGTCTTAACTGTTGACCTCATCCTTGCTGTATAAAGTCAAGGGATAGGTTTAACCGACGAACCACATTGTTCATCCTTGGCGTTCTCACTCAAAGGGGGAGGTGTTCTCTACGAACCATCTATCCCCATCTTAAGACTTCTAACCCTAAATGAACAGTTCTTAACTGCACTGTACAAAAATGCTTGGCCGCGTTCCATGTGTGAGGGATCACTCCACCTTATAATGTCTTAAGCTTGTATGCTCCATTCCCAAAGGCCTCTATCACTCTGAAAGGACCAGTCCACTCGGGGGGACAACTTGTTCTCTAGCTGATACAGGTGGGCCTTCCACATTACCAGGTCGACAACTTGAAACTACCGAGGTCTCAATTTGGAGCTGTATTTGTACTCTATCCTTCTCTTCAAGGCTTCAGCCTTGATCCTTGCTTCCTCCCTTACTTCATCCAGTAGGTCCAGGTTCACCTTTCTTTCATCATTGGATTCTTTGGCCACAAAGTTCTAGAAACGTGGTGAGTTCTCTTGGATTTCTACTAGAATCATTGCGTCTGAACCGTACACCAAGCTAAAGGGTGTTTCTCTGGTTGTGGACTGGGGAGTAATGATGTGAGTTGATTTTAGATTGTTCATTGATTAGGCGACACTTTACTTAGATTTAGATTTTAGGATCAACATAGGTGATAAGCCTAAGGAAAATTCCCACTGGACATTAACTTAACAAGTGTTAACTAGATGTGAAGGTTCATTTCTATAAGGCCAAAGGAAAAAACACAATTAATGATGAATATGAATGACAAATATAGGTGCAGAATTTAATCAAACACAAGATGTGCAAGACATGAACCGAATTGAAATTCAAGAACAAGAACAAGAACAAGACATATTTTGGAATTGAAAATAGGAATGGAAATGGAATGAAAAAGAGATGAGTGAAAGGAAACTTAGGAATGGTGGATTTGCGAATGATCACGCCACTTGGATGGTGAATTTGATCCAAGATAAGTGTAGATGCCGCCACTTGAGAGCTCACAACACTCACAAGATAAGACTCATGGTTTAGAGACACAATGCTCACAAAACTCTAACACAATTTGTGTATAGTAACTTTACTCTTCATTCAACTTTCAACTTATGTTTACCATGACCAAGCACCTCTATTTATAACTTTTAGAGGTGCTGAAATGAAAGCTAAACAAATTCAGAATTCCCTCCCAAATATAATTCAAATTCAGTGCCTAGCTAGACATGAGGAAGGTGTGACCATTTTTCTAATTTCGGCACCTCCTAAAGTACTCCTACACCATTCCCCTAAGTCACATGGATAATGTGACACTATTTTGTATATTCAAACTCCTTATTTAATATCCACACCTCCTAAAACTATACAAGAGTAATTACAAGAAGATGATGCTCTTCACCCAATGCTCTAGCCATGCTCCTAGTGATCCTTTGGGCTTGGGCTTCAAACGTCTCCTCTACTTGGTTTCCATCAAGTAGTGTGGTAAGCCCACACTATTCGAGGAACCTCTTCCGCCCAGGTCCATTTGGCTTTATCTAGCCTTCTCTTCAAACCTCTGAGCAGAACTCGGTTGGCAGACTTGACCTCCCCGTTCGTTTAGGGGTGTTCGACCGATGCGAACACCTGCTTTATTCCCAGCTCCACACATAGTTTGCCCAACTGTTGGCTCGCAAACTGGGTACCATTATCAGACACCAACCGTTTTGGGATTCCAAAGCGGCACACTATGTTCTTTCACACAAAGTGCTGGATTTTATAGGCTGTGATCTACGCTACTGGCTCAGTTTCTATCCACTTTGTGAAGTATTCTATGGAAACCATGAGGTACTTCATCTGCTTCACTGCCAAAGCGAAAGGCCCCAGAATGTTGATTCCCCAAGTATGAAACGACCATGGGCTATAGATCGACCTAAGCTCTTCTGGAGGCAACTTGTGCCAGTCAGCGTGTTGTTGGCACTGCTTGCACCACTGTGCATACCCCGTGCAATCTCCCCTCATGGTTGGCCAATTATATCCTGCACGAATGGCCTTTGATGAGAGAGATCATCTGCCGATGTGACTTCCGTATATCCCTTCATGAAGTTCTGCCATGATACGCGTGCATTACTCAGCATTTACACACACCAGGATAAGGTGAGTGAACTCATGCCTGAACAATTTTCCATCGATCAAGGTGTACTTATTCAAATTTTTCTAGCCTCTGTAGGCTCTAGCGAGAGTACCCCATCAGCCAAGTGGCGTTGGTAGGGTGTCATCCAAGTTTCTCCTGCTTCTACTAGGCAAACTTGCAATAACCTTTCCCCAGCAACTAGGTACACACTTATTCTGGGCGTTTTCAACGTCTCCTGAGTCAATGAACGATGATTCCTCTTCACCTTTTCCGAGGTGCTTATCTGCTGGACTTCTATCGTATTATCGTCGGTAGTTCAAGGTGTCCTCAGGGTCTCCTAAATAACGGTCTTTTATCTGCCCCCTTGCCGAACGACGAGCTTTGTTAGCAAGTCAGCTCGGGTATTGTGTTCTCTGGGTACGTGGACCAGCTCGAACACCTCAAACGTCTCCTTCAAAACCTGGACATACTCTAGGTAGGCGGCCATCTGAGGGTCTTTAGCCTGGTATTCTCCCGTGACTTGACTTGTGACTAACAAGGAGTCACTCTTTGCCAGCAAACCTTTCGAACCCATCTCTTTAGCCAACAACATTCCAACGATCAGGGCCTCATACTTTACCTGGTTGTTACTAGCCTTGAAAGCGAACCGCAGGGCCTGCTTAATCAGCAACCCATTTGGCCGTTCCAAGATAACACCAACCCCACTACCCTGTTGGTTGGAGGAACCGTCTATAGAGAGTACCCATCTGAAGCCTGCTCCTTCTTTGTGCGTGGTACCGATGAGAGATCTACCACGAAGTCAGCGTATACCTGGCCTTTAATAGGGCCTCTTGGCTCATACTGTACGTCAAAATCTGATAGCTCTACTGCCTTTCGCACCATCTTGCCTGCCACATCTGGTTTTTGTAAGACCTTGTGAATTGGAAGGTTTGTCATCACTATTATGGTGAAGCTCTGGAAGTAGTGGTGAAGTCTTCGCGTTGAGAACACTACTGTCGGAGATGCTTTCTCTATGGCCTGGTATCTTACCTCTGGCCCTTGCAACACTTTGTTGACAAAGTAAATTGGCTTTTGCACCTGGTCTTGCTCTTGTACTAGGACTGAACTGATCGCCCTTTCGGTAACTGCGAAGTATAGACGAAGTGGAGTAGCTCGTTGTGGCTTGCACAGTACTGGTGGACCGGCCTGGTACTCCTTCAGCTTTAAGAACGCCTCTTTGCATTCTCTGGTCCATACGAACCTGTTATTTCTCTTCAAGCACTGGAAATAAGGATGCCCCTTATATCCTTGAATCTGGACAGAGCGGCCATGCGCCCTTTCAACTGCTGCACCTCCTTAACTGAGATCGGGCTCCTCATTGCTATTATCGCAGCACACTTCTCAGGATTCGCCTCTATCCCACGTTCAGTGAGTAGGAACCCCAAGAACTTGCCTGCCTCTACCCCGAGCACACACTTCTTTGGGTTCAACTTTATCTTGTACTTGGCTATTGTGGTGAATAACTCTTCTAGGTATGCTACATGTTGCTCCCCCTGCTGGGAGGTGATCACCATGTCATCGACATATGCTTGGATATTCCGCCCTAACATGGGCGCTAGTACTCTGTCCATCAGCCTTTGGTAAGTCACCCCTGCATTCTTAAGCCCAAAGGGCATCACCTTATAACAATAACAAGACAACTCTGTCGTGAACGCTGTCTTGCACTCGTCCCTAGGGTGCATCATGATCTGGTTGTAACCAGAAAAGGCATCCAGGAACTTGAGCAATCTGCAACCAGACGCGCTATCCACCAAAGCGTCAATACTGGGCAACGGGTAGGAGTCCTTCTGATGTGATTCCAATAGCAAAGAAGAGAATGATTCTTGACATTCTTAGGAATCAACTTGAGTTGGACAATAGTTAGGCACTTTTTCTTAGAATTGGATCAATGTTCTAAGTCAAGAACTCACCAAAACTAGCGCCAAATCCAAACTCATATGGAAGTTCCACATATTGTCAAATTGAACCAACAGAAAGAGAGGAAAAAGCAAATGCACCGAATAGAAATGAATAAGAACAAAATTGAACCGATTAAAATGAATTAAAAGGCAAGAAAACTGAAAAGGAGTGGAATTATAAAAGCACCGAACCAAAACATGGAAAAGAAGAAGAACAGCTGCTGGAAACAGAAATAGCCGAACCAAAACAAGAACAAAAGCTCAAAACATGAATATCAAAAGAGAAGGAAGGAAGGAGAGGAGAAAGCTCATGAAGATGGATGTATGGTTGGATGATCACGCCACTAGAAGGATGGAGACTCCTAGATGAGTGTGCAAGCCGCCACTTGAGGTAACCATGGAACCATCAAGATAAGACTAGAGAAGAAGGCACAAAGCTCTCCAATGCTTTCTCAAAATTTGAGTATAGTTTCTCTAATTAAAATTAAAATCTGAAATGTACAAGGGCAGCACCTATATTTATAGCCTAAGGGTGCTGAAAATCAAACTAAGAGAATTCAAAATTCCCTCCTAAAAGCAACTACAACCGGCGCCTAAAACAAGACATGAGGAAGGTGTGATCCCTTCTCTCACTTTGGCACCTCCTTATTTACTTCTACACCTATCTACTAATACACCCCCCCTCCTAAAGCTCCTAACTAAAGACTAAAAGATGCTTTAACAATAGAGGTTTCTAATGTTTCCCTCTAAGCACCTTCAACCAAATAAATTATAAAAAGAGTAAATAAACGTCCCCTAGCTCCTAAAGCTTTGAACATGCTTCTTGTAAGCCTTTGAGGTGGGCTTTGACCTCCATGGGCGTCCTCCATTTGAGCCTCTACCTCTTCTTGATCTTGTTGATTGGCCTCCATGTCCTCTTGAGCTTGATCTCCATCACCTTCGAACATGCCTTGTTGAGGTTTGTGAAGTCGACGCACATCCTCCATTTTCCGCTGACCTTCTTTACTAGTACCACGTTCGTCAGCCACTCAGGGTACTAAATCTCCCTAATATGACCAACCCTCAGCAATTTCTCTGTCTCTTCTCTGATGACCTGACGCCTTTTGTTGTTGAACTTTCGTCTTCTCTGGCGAACATGTCAGACCTAGGGGTCCATGGTGAGACGATGACACGAGAAGTATGGCAAAGGATTTTTGAAACTGTTTTTTGAATCATTTGTATAACTGTTGAAACCATTCAACCGGTTAAATTGCAGTTTCAACCGATAAAATGTGAGTTTTCATAACAAATTTTTGTAAAACTGTTTTAACTATTTTAAAATTGTTTTAGCCGATTCAAATCTGCCTTAAATGGTAGCTTTTCAAAGGTTATAAATATAGCCTTCTTTCAAATGTTTCATACAGAGAAATATACAAGTTTTAACACTCAGATTTGAGATTAAAAAGAGAGATTACAACCTGTTTGTGAAAAGAAGTTTTCCAAGTTTAGCAAGATTGCTTTTAAGCTTTGTTGTGGTTGAAGAACTGATCATAGGGTTTCTGGTTTTTTGTAATCTAGGTGTTTTCTACCATTTTTTAGTTTCTTGTAATTGTTTATATTACATTCTGTAAACGTGTTTGTAAAATCCTGTAAAGTCAGTGTGATTCTGGCTTGAGGTGTGTGCTGGTGTAAAGGGGGTGAGTAGGCTTCGTGGGATTCAAAGTCACCTCTTTGTGGTGTGTTGTTGTAATATGTGATTGATTATATAGTGGAATACTGAGACGTTGTTATGAGGATTGGATGTAGCTCAGGGTTGAGTGAACCAGTATTATAATCTGTTTGATATTTGACATGCTGTCACAATCAACCGGTAATTTCGTATTTTCAACTGGTTGATATTCTTGCCTTACAAACTGCTTTTGTCTCTGTAACATTAACAATCGGTTAGTAAAGGAAAGAAAAGTGACAATGCTTTCGCATTGTTGATGGAGGTGCCCTGTCTACGCTTGAGATTGAGTGTGGTGAGACGTCCCCTCAGAAATGCTCCGTGCGCCTTGCCACACCTACCCATGAGAAACCACCATGCTAGCCGCCAAAGCACTTGGAAGCCTCTTCGCTTAGCCAAGCTCAGTTCGAGCCTAGGGGGCTTGTGTACTGGACAGAGTGCTCGGGTACTTAGACCTCGGTGCACGGGCGTGGGTAGGTCAGCTCAGTTGTTGGGCCCAAAGGGTGTTTCACGAGTTTGACCTAGTTATATTGGTAAGCTCGTTAGAGAATAATTAAAATAATATTTTTGTTATATATTAATATAAGGTTATTAATAGATTATTTTTTTTAACCTAAAAGATAAGTGTGTGTGGTTGTTAAGATATGTAAATACATGCATACAATTGTTGGTTGAAAAGATAAAGTTGTTAAATAAGAGAAGCACCGTGAGTAAGGGTGCACACAATTTTCTTGTTGTTAGCACCTGAAGATAAGTGGTGCCGCATTAGTAGGTGATTTTTTTGTTATTATTTTATGCTTTTAGTAGATATAAGATTCTCATGAAAGAAAGTTGTTACAAAAGTAGTTATAAAAGGGACTTGAGTCCCCCGGTAGAGGTACGTTGTTTTTTAGACTAAATTTAGTAAGCTTTCATTGAATTGATCGTCGGGGTGTGATCAACAGGTAGAACTCCCTCTATTTCAATGGAACCATGTTCCAATGCAACAAGAACTCGTAGAACAAATTCCAGAGGAGACAAATCGGAAGTGGAACTTCTCACCAGAGTCAACTAGCGAGAAAGTCAACTGTCAAGAATAATAACAAACTCCCAACAAAATTTATTATTATGTTTTCTATTTAGTATAACTTATACTTGATAATTCAACTGTTCCTTTTGGGTTCAATATCCGTCCTTAGGGACAAATTATTACTTCTGACACGGTACACTTGTCGTAAAATAGTCATCACAGATCCACATGTCATATTCGTAAAGAACCACTTCACTCCATGCTTATAACTATCTTTTTCATTATGTCCAAAATTATCAACTTTTGCATTGGAGTGGTGGTGGATCGTATAGATTATTGCCAATAAAGTTGGAGGCATTAAAGGTTTGCAATTAAGTTCCTGTTGGAATTTTTCCCTTCAAATGATTATGAGACAAGTCTAGCATATTGAGAAAGCTCAAATTTGAAATAGTTAGAGGGATTACACTAGAGAGTTGATTCCTTGAGAAATCGTTGGACAACAATGATCCCATATTTCTTTGCTTTATAATTTTTTATACATTGTTAGACACCATCTTTGAAAACTTCTCACACTTTAACTTTTTCTCATCTTATAAGATTTTTTTAATGTGTTAAGTTTAATTTGATATAGTCAATATTTTTCATTGGACCATGCTAGACTCATTCTGTTGCTGAGGACAAACTGGTTTATGAGAAATCGGAGGATTGCCTATATGTCTCAATGATAGAGATGGTAATCATACAACCGATACGAATGTTATGGTTGAACTAAAAAACCAAAGCCATAAGACTACAACAAACAATTATCATTTGTTGGACTTATTTAACTTTTGATGTTGAAAATTAGCCCCAGCAACCCTTTAACTACTTTAAGTAATGTTGCACGGTATGTTAGTAATTTTGTTCAACAAGAGAAAACAACACGCTGAGATGGTTTTCTAGAGGTAGAGATATGAGTGAGTTTAATTCCATTTGGCAAACAACTTCTCAATTCTAGGATTTCATAGGACCATGTTAAGGGTACTGCAATTATTCAATCCTATCCTTTGTTTTTAAAATAAAATAAACTAATAGAACATAATTTTTATAAACTGATCAAATATGATTTCTCAAATGAAAATGTTAAAGAATATTATATGAAAATGTTAAAGAATATTATAGAAACAATGCATCAATACTCCTTGGTAAATAGGAGTTTTGGAATGTGTCTAAGTTAAGACAAGGATTGTTCATTTGATTAGTGACACTTTACTTAGTAAATACTCCTTGGTAAATAGGAGTTGATTTTATGATTGTTCATTTGATTAATGACACTTTACTTAGATTTAGATTTTAGAACAAATATAGGTGATAAGCCTAAGGAAAATTCCCACTGCACATTAACTTCACAAGTGTTAAGTAGATGTGAAAGTTCATTTCCATAAGGCCAAAAGAAAAACACAATTTAATGGTGAGAATGAATGACAATTAGGTACAGAATTTAAGCAAACACAAGATGAAAACAAGGAAACAATAATAAGAACAAGACACATTTTGGAATTGAAATTGGAATGGAAAAAGACGCGTGAAAGGAAACTTGGGATTGGTGGAATTGTGAATGAGCACGCCACTTGTATGGTGAATTGAATATAAGATAAGTGTAGATGCCGCCACTTGAGAGCTCATAACACTCACTTGTTGCTCAAAACATATGAGAAGATGGATATTTTACCTATGGAATAAATGTGTGCACTTGTTGTAGATATACAAAAGTAACTCTTATAGTTCATTTTGTATTAAGTGAGTTTGTTGTGATTATGAAGCATTCTTTTCCTATAATATACAATATCTCTTTATTCCAATTTATTCTTTATTTAAAACTTTAACATGGTATCAATAGTGTAAACATTGTTTGAGGGATTGTGACCAAAACCAAAGAGAGAAGCCAAAAAGTTAGAGAGAAATACCACACACAAATCCTCCAAAACAAAAAATGACATCCTTTCCATTTCATCTTTGGGTTTCAAAGATAAAGAATTATCTGAGAGCATGAAGATTGTCGGATATAAAGGAATATGGTAGTATTCAAACTCCATTACTTCATAACCCAACAATAGAAAAACTCAAAAGTCACACTGAAGAAATAGAAAAGAAAGGAAAATTACTTGCTATTATATAAAAACCTTACATGATAGTATTTTAATCAAGATTGTTACTCTGAAAACTGCCAAGATAGTTTTGTTAGAATTGTAGGCCTTAAACAAGGGGGGGGGGGGTTGAATTGTTTATGAAAGATTTTTGCAAATGTTGAAGCTAGATTGAAAGCCAATGAGAAATCAATTTAGCAAAAAACAAATATGTTTTTAATATGATTATAGAAAATCAACCAGTTGTTTTTAAGTAACAATCGGTTGTTTTTATTAGTAGTTATTAAAATCAAAGTAGAATAGGTTTAAATAAGATAAGAGATAGAAAGATCAACACATAAAGTTTTATACTGGTTCACCCTTTACCAAGAGCTCCATGCAGTACTCAGAAATCTTTGAGTACTCCACTAAGCAATCAAACAACTTGTACACACACCACCTTTGGAAAACAACACCACAGATCACATAACAACCTCAGGATCTGCACACCAATAGTTCTTACAGAAATACAATAGTCAAAAGAGAAAAGGAATGATAACACCTGGTTCAATCACAGATTGAGAAAATGAAAAGTACAGAGAAATCCTATTCCACTCTTAGAAAAAATCCAAAGCTTGAAGCAATCTTGGAAAACTGATTTGAAAGAGATAATGATGAGAATCAAATAAAGGAGGCTTTTATTAATGGAGGAAGAGGACATCCACCCTCACATTTGAAGTTCTTCCTTCTAGTCTTCTCAAAATTAAAAGAAGACATAAAATAAAGATGAGGCCCAAGCCCAAGCCCAAGAAGGCCAAAGCCCAAAGAGCCCAAGTCCATCCCATGAGGGGCAAGGCCAAGCTTTGAAATACTCTTGTATAGTTTTAGGAGGTGTGGTTATTAAATAAAGGTGTGTGAAAATGTAAAATAAAGTCACATTGTCCATGTGACTTAGGAGAGTGGTGTAGGTGTAGTTTTTGGGAGGTGTCATAGTAGAAAAAGGTCACACCTCCCATGTGACTTGTTTTTGGTGGGAATTTCAAATGAGTTTATTTGAAATTTCCCACCTATTTTTCAGCACCTTAGGCTATAAATAGAGGTGCTTCCTTTGTAAAATTCAGATTTGAATTCATCTAAAGAAACTATACTCAAAATTGGAGTGAGCATTTGGAGAGCTTTTGAGCTTCTACTCTAGTCTTATCTTGAAGGACCATGGTTTCCTCAAGTGGCGGCTTCCACACTCATCTAGGAGCATCCATACTTCTAGTGGCGTGATCATCCAACCTATCTTCCATCTTCATGAGCATTCTCTTCTCCTTCCTTTCTTCTCTTTCAATTACTCTTGTTGTCTTGTGTTCTTGAGCATTTTTTGGTTCGGCTGTCCTTAATTTTCCAGCACCTATGTTTTGGTTTTCTAAATTCTGTTTGGTACATTTGTTTGTGTTTTAATTCTGTTCGGTCTTCTCTTTTATAATTCCTTTGTTGATTCAATTTGACAATATTTGGTTCATCCAAATGAGTTTGGGAATTGGTACTTGTTTTGGTGAGTTCTTGACTTAGAACCATGATCCAACTTCTAAGAAAGTGCCTCTTTATTTTCCAGCTCAAGGTGATTCCTCAAAGTGTCAAGAATCTTGTTCTATGTGGCTATTGGAATCACATCATGTGGTATCATGAGTCTTAGGTTCATTCTTGTTTAATTGTTGAGTTGTGTGCACTTTATTTCAAGAGCTCTTTTTAATTTCTTGCAATTTAAGTTTCTGTTTTAGAATTTTAATTGAGTTTTCTTGCTGTTTTTCTTTTGCTCCAAGTGTTTGTGGAAAGGTTTATGGCACTCATCATTCTTATGAGTATGGTTGCTCTTTTGGAATGGCATTATCCTTCCTAGAGTTTACCTTAAGCTTCCTTCCACTTGTTACAATTTGTGTTGTGTCTTTTAATTTTTGAATCATGTTAAGTTTTGTCTTAGTCATGTTATTCCATATATGTCATTACTTCTAGTAGTACTTTTATTGTTTTGATTGTTTCTTGCTTTGGTGTCATATAATTTTCTGAATTGATGTGATCCTTTGAGCATTTTCTTTTTAGCATTGAGTTCATACTTGTATTCTAGACCTATACAAGTTCCAATACATCATTTTCTATTATGTCTTTGATAGTTCATCATTCTGTTTTTTTTATTCCTATTAGGATTCCTCTGTTTCTGAAAAGAGTGCTTACTGTTTTTCCTTATTGCAACTGATTTACGTACTGTAAAATTCTGAAATTCTGGATTTGAGATATTCAAAGTGTTAGAAAAGAATAGAAAAAAGAATCATTCAAAAATATGAAGTACACAAAAAATGATAAATAAAATAAAAAAAGTGTACATTCCTGCCGAAAAAAATACGGTAATCTGGCAGTGATTTTAAAAAATTTATTTCTCTCAATTGGCTTACTTTTTTTAATTGATTCCAGTGCCATTTTTGAGTTAACATCTTGAAGTTTCTGTGGTAAAAATTTCATAATCCAGTTCGCTCTACAACGTTCCAGTTAAATCAGTGAATATCAAACACAGTTTGCATAAAAAAAAAAATTTCCAGTAGCTAAATTTTTTTTGTTTTCTTCATCTACTCTAGTGCTTTTCCTTAGGTAATCTTTTGTGTGCCTACTTTTCTCATTGAGTTCTTTATTTTCTTGATTGTCTTTCATTCTTACTCTTTGAGTTTGTCTTACATATAGTATTCCTTTTGCAATTACCTTTCCTTGCTTATACCTTTTCTTGTTTGTCTTTATTGTTTCTTTGGTTTTGTGGTGGTTTGCTCTTAAGATTGGTGTGCTTGCTTTGACATATTTCATTTGAGGATTCCAAGGCCTCAAGATCAGATTGGTGCAAGAACATTATTTCTTTGAGAGTGATATCTTTTCAGCCTTAGTTCATTTCGGCAGTTTCATTGCCAAAAAGCTCACTGTTTTTGCTAATTTTGTTTCTTAACTTGTTTGCTGTTTTTGTGTGTTTGCTGTTTTTTTATTTGCAAAATGGCTGGCTATTCAAGTGGTGCATCTTACAAACAGCATTCTCCTTCCAAAGCTTCAGTCCTTGGTGAAGAAGAACATAGAAGAAGGAGGCATCACCATCATTCTCATGAAGAGAGCTATAACCGTGACCAAAGATATCACCAAGTGTTCAACATTGCTTGTAAAAAAGTCCCTAGTTTTAATGGTGATAGTGATCCTAATGTGTATTTAGAATGGGAGACTAAGGTTGACCATTATTTTCATGTGTATAAGGTCCAAGATGACCAAAAACTTAGATTAGTTTCTTTATCCTTTTTGGGCTATGCCAAAGAATGGTGGGATAAAATTGTAATGGACATTATATATCGCAAGAAACCTCCCGTGGTTTCTTGGAATGCTTTGAAAGAGTGTATGCGCGCGAGGTTTGTTCCTCCTTCTAGGAAGGAACACTTGTTGAAGTTCCAAAGGCTTCCTCAAGGACATAGGATGGTAGATGAATACTTTAAAGATTTTGAAACAACTTTGACTAAAATGAATATGCATGCTAATGAAGAGTCAAAGATTAAATGGTTTGTACGTGGTTTGAAAAGAGATATTAGAGATTTTGTAGAATTAAAAGAATATTCTTCTTTAAAGAGCGTGTTTCGCAAAGCCATCAAGGTAGAATCATATCTTTTGAACAAAACTTTCAAAAATACTCATGATGATGATTTCTACAACTCTTCTAGGAAGGATGCAAACAAAATTTCTCCTTCCAATTTTTCCAAACAAACCATGTTTCCAAACAAAGTTTCTACTACAAATCTTTCTACTCCTAAGTCACCTACCAAAACTTCAAATATCAAATGTTTTAAATGTTTAGGTTTTGGGCACATAGCTCTTCATTGTCCACAAAAGCAAATCTTAAAGATCAACAAGGTAAAACAAGACCTAACTCACCCACCTACCACAAGTAAACAAGAAAAAGACAAAGAAGGCCAAGTTGACATGGGTCTTATCCTTTCACCTCCAAGGTGTTTTCCTTCCTTATCTTTTTCATTACCCAAGGTTCCTATTTCACCACCATCTTGGTTAAAAAATGTTAGGGATGATTTTTTCATACCTCCTAATGGTTGTCACCATTTAAGAGGTCTTTTTCCAAAACATCACATCATTCCCAAACAAATTTTTCCAACTTGGTCGATTTATAGAACCTCCTTTTCTGAAATCCCATTATTTACAAATGCTAAGTCATGTTTACATTTTTCTTCAACTTTTAATTGTAAAACTAAACTGACTTTGTTATATGCAGGGATTCAGAATTCGTGGACGAATTCTCTCCAACTCGAGGAGTATGATGAGAATCAAATAAAGGAGGCTTTTATTAATGGAGGAAGAGGACATCCACCCTCACATTTGAAGTTCTTCCTTCTAGTCTTCTCAAAATTAAAAGAAGACATAAAATAAAGATGAGGCCCAAGCCCAAGCCCAAGAAGGCCAAAGCCCAAAGAGCCCAAGTCCATCCCATGAGGGGCAAGGCCAAGCTTTGAAATACTCTTGTATAGTTTTAGGAGGTGTGGTTATTAAATAAAGGTGTGTGAAAATGTAAAATAAAGTCACATTGTCCATGTGACTTAGGAGAGTGGTGTAGGTGTAGTTTTTGGGAGGTGTCATAGTAGAAAAAGGTCACACCTCCCATGTGACTTGTTTTTGGTGGGAATTTCAAATGAGTTTATTTGAAATTTCCCACCTATTTTTCAGCACCTTAGGCTATAAATAGAGGTGCTTCCTTTGTAAAATTCAGATTTGAATTCATCTAAAGAAACTATACTCAAAATTGGAGTGAGCATTTGGAGAGCTTTTGAGCTTCTACTCTAGTCTTATCTTGAAGGACCATGGTTTCCTCAAGTGGCGGCTTCCACACTCATCTAGGAGCATCCATACTTCTAGTGGCGTGATCATCCAACCTATCTTCCATCTTCATGAGCATTCTCTTCTCCTTCCTTTCTTCTCTTTCAATTACTCTTGTTGTCTTGTGTTCTTGAGCATTTTTTGGTTCGGCTGTCCTTAATTTTCCAGCACCTATGTTTTGGTTTTCTAAATTCTGTTTGGTACATTTGTTTGTGTTTTAATTCTGTTCGGTCTTCTCTTTTATAATTCCTTTGTTGATTCAATTTGACAATATTTGGTTCATCCAAATGAGTTTGGGAATTGGTACTTGTTTTGGTGAGTTCTTGACTTAGAACCATGATCCAACTTCTAAGAAAGTGCCTCTTTATTTTCCAGCTCAAGGTGATTCCTCAAAGTGTCAAGAATCTTGTTCTATGTGGCTATTGGAATCACATCAGATAATCTGAATCACTAACAACCAGAACCGTAAAACTCATTATTTAAACTCCAATTAGTTCTTAAGAAAATTTTATGGAAGAGCCACATCAGTTTTTAAACAATTAAAACAGATTAAACCACTTTAACAGAATACTGTTAATGATTTTAAAAAATCAACCGATTGAAAACACGAAACAATCGGTTGAATTGGCTTGACAATAAGGTCAACCAATTTCAAGATTTTTCAAATTCTTTTCAAAAACGCTAAGTGTAAAACAACCGGTTGAAACGACAATTCAACAGGTTGATTTTCCACTTTCTTTAGAAAACATATATTTTTCAAAAGAACTTGAATCAAGCAACCTTGGATCATAACTGTGAGTGGATTAACAAATTCAAACTAGAGAAAACACACACACATAAGCAGCAACAAACTCTTTAAGAAATTCACTTGGATTTGGAGACATCAAATCCTATGTTCAAAGACTTTAGGATCTGATTGCATCCTCTTGTAGGATGATGGCCAATAAGAATCATTAGCTCTCTTTTATTGTCATGTTTCCTTTTAAACTTATATAGCACACAGTTAAAATAAATTGATTCAAATTTTTTGGGATCACCAATGCCAAGCTTGCGCTTTGTCCAAGATTAGGTGTCTTCCCTTCTAGTTTCTTAGTGGGTTATCTATTTAGAACATGTTCAGCCATAGAAATTCCATTCCCTCATAGATAACTTGGTTCCTCTACATATAATAAGTTTGAGTAACATTTCAGTATTAAAATATAGACACTTATGAATGTTTATTGATAAAAATAACAATTATTCAATCCCTAATTTATGAATTTAAACCTTTTTACATATTTTGTTATTATAATATGAATAAGAACGATATATTCTCAAATTTGTGTTAATTTCAGCATTCTAGGGAAAGTTGGAACATTGGAAACTCGCTGAAAACTCTTCCAAACTCGCCCAAGCAAGATCACTCCAGAGAAGTTGGGCTTTTTCTCGTCAAACTCACCCAAGCCAGTAATAACTCGCCTAGGTGAGAGGTCACTTAGCCCTAACCCAATTAGGTTAAATGAGGCATGAGACATAACCCTATATATCATTGGGAGAATAGAGAGAGATAGAAAATCCAAGAGTAGACATCCGTCTAGGAGAAACATCCCGGATCTTCTTTTCTTGCTTTCCATGCTTGTAATGGCCAACATGAGTGATTAATTTTTCCCTTTGGGATTGGGAGTAAACTATTCAAACTCTTATGTATTAAGGTAAAATTTATCTATAACATTCAGTCCTTGATTGATGATTGGTATTATCATTTTATTCCAAAGCTTGGGTTATTCATGATTTTTATCCTTAGATTTGAATGGAAAGTGATGGAAGAGGCTTGAGCACAAGCCCAAGTACAAGCCCAACAAATAGAAGATCAGGGCAAATAAATAGAGCTATGGC
Organism: Phaseolus vulgaris; assembly: GCF_000499845.2. Taxonomy (NCBI): domain Eukaryota; kingdom Viridiplantae; phylum Streptophyta; class Magnoliopsida; order Fabales; family Fabaceae; genus Phaseolus; species Phaseolus vulgaris. Next base: position 20,281,332 of record NC_023750.2, read on the forward strand.
AAAGAAGATTCAAGAGGACTGAAATACAACTACTGATGGAAGATAAAACCTCCCAATATATGTTCAAAGATGCCATAACTCTATTGTAGAGTACACTTTATTTTCTTGTCAAAATTAGACTAGGTATTTTATTTGTAGTATTTTTAGATTGAAATTTTGGTCCTAAATTACCAACCTAGATTAAATTAGGATTTCTAAAACACCTAATTTAATCTAGGTCGGTCACGACAAAGCCCATGAAGGAACTGAATGTGTAAACCTAATCACACCTTCCATGTGCTCTTCTTTAGGCGCCAAATTCAAAGCTAGAATAGTTTGAATTTCCGTCCACTTTCTCTTGTTCAAATCCATCCCTCTCTTGTTATATATAGAGGTGCTTGGTTCATGTAAATTAAAGATTAATGAATGAGTGAATTGATGCCAAATTATTGTGCCAATCTCACTTTTGTCTCTACCTCTTTAGGATAGACACTTAGTCTTCAAATTTCCACCAAAACAAGTGATTAGCCCTCACCTATCACTCTCCATACCTTACCTTCACCATCAAGGAATCCACAAGTTGTAGGTGAGGTCCTTGTCCGCTGCAATCCATGAAGCTTCCGCACCTCTCCACCAAGAAAACCAAAAGGAATAAAGGCACAATTCCATCAAGTGGTATCATGAGCCTAGGTTCTTCAAGAGCTACGTGTTCCTTCTTTTTTTCATTTTATATCTATTTTTTAATTCCATGTTGTTGATCTTGTTTCTTTAATGTCTTGTTGTTTTTGAATTTTAATTTTGATTTGGTTGTTGTTTGGACAAATCCAATCGGTGCAATGTGTTCAAATTGTTCTTGAGCTTCTAATTTCAATTTTGTGTTGGATTCCTTTGAGTTTTGGTGTTTCTTTTTTAATTTTTCTTTATTTGAGTCTTTCTTGATGTTTTAATCGGTTCATATTGTGTTGATTTGAGTCATTTTGATTTTTAAATCCAATTCTGTTTTGTCAAAGTCATGTGCATCCTAAAATGTCATCAATTTTATGTAGTCCTTTTATTGATAATTTTGGTTGTTTGATTTTAAAATTGAGTACATTTTTATAATTCTATTTTTAAACCTTTGGTACATTTTAATTTTTAGATTTGAGTTGATACTTCTGTGTTAGATCCATACAAGTTCCTATACATCCATTCTATTGTGTCTTTGAAGTTTATTAGTACTATATTTTTAATTCCAATTTAGGTTTCTTGAAATTGTTCTGGCTGAGTTTGTTTATGAAAATTAATTTCGTTAAGAAAAAATTGTGAAACTCTGGATCTGAATAGATTGAAGTGTTAGAAGAAAAGTGCAAGAAAAAGTGAAACAAAATTCAAAATACAGAAAAAATGATAAATAAAAAACAAACAATGTGCAATCTGGCGTGAACAAAAACAGTGAAGTGGCAACAAATTTGAAAAATTTATCACAATTAATTGGCGCATTGTTTTGGTGTGATTCCATAGCCAAATGTGAGCTAAGATCTTGAACTGTCTGTGATTTAAATTTCAAACTCAAATTTGAATTGTCCAGCTCAGCATAAATTGTTTAAGTCACATATTTTATACATGAAAATTCCAGTGGTACTATTTTGGTTTTATTAATCCAATTCTAGTGTCATTCTTTAGGTTCAATATGTGTGCCACCTTTTGTTGAGTGCCTGATTTTGTTTGCTCTTCATATCCATTCAATTACTCTTTAAAGTTGTGTCATATACCTACTCTCTTTGTTGTAGTCCACTTGTAAATTGAATTTTTGTTAACCTCTTTCTTGGTGGGAGAATTTTAAAGGTGGCTTGATAAGTTTGGAGCTAACATCTTTGGTGAGAGCTTTATCACTTAAATAGGAGAAAATTTTAATACTCCAAGTTGAATATCCTTAAGAGGTATAGCAAGAGGACAACAACAATCTTTACAAAGTCTACACAAAGAGGGAGAGCAAATAGAAAGAGTACCAAAAAGAAAGAAAAAAGTGCATAGAATAGGATTTACTAAAAGTTGTGGTCCATTTTTCATTGTATTTTCTTTGAGTTGTAATTGTGTTAAATCTTGAACAATTAGTGGATTAATTGCGCACTAAATGATGAGTGTGTCTTTATTCCGTCCGGTTGACCGGGATGTCTTCGTGCACGACCTCAACCGTCAGCTAGGGACTCCTTCCCGCTGGTTGCCCGTGGATTCCTGCAAAAAAGAGGACAAAGAGGCGCCCTAGCGGCCGTGTACACTCCGACGCTAAAGTCAGCCAGCAAGAAACACCAAAAAACTGTCCACCCACGTATCTGAGCACCGCGTGTGGCACTCTGAAGGTGGTAAAAGAACTGTGTATATGTGTGTGTGTTATCCCCTTCAGGCAAAAATATTTCCCAGTCAGTTGTACGTAACCTTAAAGCACGGGCAAGCAACCAGAGAGTTTCTTGTAAATTTGTCAAAGGTTCCAACCCTCTTTCCGACATTCTCAGCGCTATTTAAACTGCCCCAGCATTTAAAGCGCCTTAAAGCGCTTTTAATCTCAAACGTAACGCACTCATTAAAGCGCTTAATTACGAAACGTAGCGCATTTAAGACGTTGAAACGCTCAGGAGCCATAATAGTACCTGAATGCTCGAAAGGGAAACTGTATTGAATATCTTTAATTACCTGGCACCTGACTAGAGGGTGTTTCTATTCCGGCATGGCTGTCGTACACGTGGAGGGCCTCACGACGCCATGACCCCATCTGGGGGCGTTTCTGCCCATCTGGGGACGTCTCTACGTGTGAGTCCTCCTGCTTGGGAGTGCTACTGCGCTAGGGGTGACTTTTTGGGTGCGAAATCATGCCCCCAAGTATCTAGCCACTTACTTTGAGAGCGTATCTGCCTTCCTCTCGTACCCTGCACCTGCTTACCCTGGGCGTGACCTTCCGCTTGGGTCGTATCTGTCCCGAAAGCGTCTCTGGGGTGGCAGGGGTACTTCACGAGTCAGGCTGCCCTACCTTGATGTTATCACTATGGCCTTGAAGCCACCTTTTCTTTCTCTTTATCACTTTCCCGAGATATCGGGACCTGAGGCTTTCCCACAGCGTCGCTCCCTCCATGGTCTTTCCTACCCATGGGTATCGGGGAACCACACCGTGATTGCCTTACTTTTACACTGTTTGATCTGGCTACGCCCTGGTTGGGCGACGCCTCCACCCAGGCGACGCCTTGCCTTGGCGACGCCTCCACCCAGGCGACGCCTTGTCCTGCCTTGGCGACGCTTCCTCTTGGCGTCTCTACACCTGGGCGACACCTTGAGTTGACTTTGACTTTCCAGTCATTGACTTTGACCTTGACTTAGTCAACGCCCTGATACGGGACGGTACACAAGGCCCCCAGTCTTAAGCCGAAGACTTGTCTTCAGCGCAAAGACTAAAGCCTTGCCCCCGCCATGCACGTGCCTTCCTGATGACGTGTCATTCTCTGCTGACTCAGCAATTTTTCGAATTACTGACGCGACATTTTCTGAACCACAGGGGTATTCTTAATGACCGATTGGACATTCCCTGAAATGGGGATGATAACACCTTTTGGGCTACCCTTGATCGCGCGCCACGTGGCCCATCGCGTGGTCCTCCTTTAGAGACCTTTGCGTTTCCCCTGGGCAATCGACCCTCTGACGCGTGGCCCGATCCTGCGGCCTTTAGTTAGCGCCTCTTGAGTTGCGAAATGTAACGTTTAAGTTACTCCAAACCCCGCGCTCACCCTACTGTTACATTCATTCACTCTGCTACTTCGCACTGTTCATCGCCTCCAAAACCTTTTTTCTCTGCAATTGCGATTCTCCCCTTCCTGCGCTCTCCTACTGCCTCCATTTCAACAGCAAAGGTATGGTTTCGAGCACTCACAACTCTTCACTTTCGTCGCATTATAGGAAACTGCCTGGGACTGTTATTATTCTCGTATTTCTCTGGATATTGTTTGTATGCTTCGTTGTTCCTCTCGCTTCCCTTCGTTCTCTTGTGGATAGGGCGCTCCTAGGGTTCTTCCATTTTCCCCTTTTCTTCTCCCCAACCCCTTTTCTCTGAACCCTTTCTTTCTCTTTTGATCTTCAGCATTGGCATTGATGGCGAAAACCAAGACCACCGCGCCTCCCCCGCTCCCTAAGTCTTATTATAAGGGTGAATATGACTGGGCCCCCGACGAACTTCTGAACGAATGTTCCCTCCTGAACTCTGTTGAGGACGTGGAGGCTCACAGGGGGGACCCTGATCTCTATAACTTCAATGCTTTCCACAAAAATCATGACTCCCAAGTCCTGGTAAGCCGGGTGCGACCTGGGATGCCCTTTTGCGCGGACTCACGGGATACTGGGGGATGCCCTTTCTTCTTCCTCTATCAAATGGTGCTCAAGAGGGTGGGCCTGCGTCTGCCCCTCACTCCCTTCGAAAAAGAGCTACTGACAGAGATAAACACTGCTCCCGCCCAACTCCATCCCAACAGTTGGGCTTTCGTGAGGGGGTTCCAAATTCTCTGCGGCTATCTAGGTGTTCCCTCCTCTGTGGACGTTTTTCTTCACTTCTTCGAGGTAAAGAAGCAAGGGAAGAGCCTTTGGATGAGCTTTTCTGGCATCGCCGGGCGCATCATCCTTACGCTCTTCCAGAATTCGTTCAAAGGATGGAAGGGGAAATTCTTCAAGGTACGCGCGACCAAGCGCGATCCTACCATCCTAGAGGGCTTTCCCCTGTACTTGACAGACAAACCCATAACCATGAAGCCCCTGGCTCTGGACGAGCTTGCCCCGCCTGACCGGGATGTATGCAAAGCCTTGGCGGGACTGGGAATAGTCTTCGATACCGCCAAACTCATCGCGAACGAATTCAATGCCCATGGGCTTTCTACCTACTTCGGTATCTGCCCTTGGTGATTTATGATGCATTAGTTGTTGTTTGGCTATAGAATCTTCCTTCTGATTCATCTGAATCAAACTGATGCTACCATTTTTTGTTGTACAACGTTACTTGCATTTCACGTCTCTTCATGTATTGTGAATTCACATAACTGCTCTAGTACTAATCCTTGCTGTTTGGCCTGTCTTGATGTAGGATCGGTGATGGGCGCTTCCAAAAGAATGATGTTGGCGAAAGCACTGAAGCAGGCTCGTGCCGCCAAGGCAGGCGCCTCCTCCAGCCCTGCTGCCAATCCGGTTCTCCCACCAGCTCTGTCACTGCCACCTCCAGTCACCGCCGAAGCTCCTTCTAGCCCATCTCCGACATCTCCACCTGGCTCCAAAGTGCTTCCAACTCCCAATTCTCCTCCGCCTATCGCCGCCGTTCCCCTAGCTGCGGCCTCGTCACCGGCTCCAACCCCTCTTGACAAAGGGAAAAGGGTTTTGGAGATTCTGTCAGATGATGAGGAATCAGAAGGCGTGGCACCCTTCAGAAGGAGAAAATCCGCGCGGGTTCCTCTTCTGGTAGAGACGTCGCCGCAGGGAGGGAACCCCTTTATGGACAACCCTCTAAGCGCAACCTCACTCCCTCCTATGATTCTCCAAGAGGAAAGGGGCGAAGGCGCCGAATCTGCCCCGCCTCTGCCGCCGCCAGAAACCACTACTTCCCCGGCTCCCAACGCTGCCGCCCCCGACTTCATCGCCATCCCTCCTCCAATCATGCATCTGATGAGGGGTTTCAGTGGCGGGACTATGCCAGAAGGTACCGACAGGAGGGAAGGTATGCCTTTCTATTTGGGAGCCTTCTTGGCGGTGGCTCTTGAATGGCGCTCCCAGGCCAGAAATGCGGTCTTGCAAGCTCAAACTCTCCAGGCCTTGGAAACAAAGGCAACTACCCTGGAAGAGGAAATGAGGACCCTGGGACGCCAGAACGAAGCTTATCAAACCTCTCTGAAACAAATACAAGAGTCCAAAGCAGAAACTGAGAGGAAACTGGCAGAGGCCTTAGAGCTCCAGGCTGACTTCTACGCTCGTGAAGTTGCTCTCCAAGTACAGGTAGCGGGTCTTCAGGAATTGGTCAAAGCGGATGCAGAAACTCAAAAGGACCTGAAGGACCGTTGCTGTGAACAGGCTGCCGAGGCGGAGCGGATGGAGGGGGAAATGGCCACCCAGGCCAAAGCTATGGACCTTCTTCGCGCTGACTACGACAAACTACAGGTCGAGGTCAGCCGGCTTCGCGTGGAGAAAGAGGCTCTGGAGAAACAAGTGGCCTCTGGAGACGCCGCCATTGATGAACTGGAGAAGGAGAAAAAGTCCCTTATCCAGGAGTTGGCGGGTACCTTCGAGGAGGGGTTCCAAGAGGCCCTAACCCAGGCGTCCTGCGAGAATCCTGACGTCAACCTTTCAAACTGCGATCCCACACACCACGTCGTTGACGGGAAGGTCGTGCCCATGGACTTGAACGACTGAACCGCTGCCTCTCATCCGCCACCTTCCTCTTCAAGCTTAACTCTTCATTCTTTACCTTCGTTTTTTTTCGATTTTATCTATCAAAACTTGTAATTCTTTGAACTATCCGTACTCTCGTTACTGATTTAGGATGTCCGTATGGTTGCATTTATTTCTTTGCCACATACGATTCTGCCCATGCGATCTCATTCTCATCTTTTCCTTTCACGCGCTTCACTTATCTTATCTGGGTTCTGCCCATTTCTTTCACTTCGTTGGGCGGTTTGGTATGATCGGGTAAGGTCGCCCGCCAACCCTCACGCCCATGGAGAGGCTCACTAAGCGGCGCCGTATCCTCCACGGGACGTCTCTGATACCGAAAGGTCTTTTCTTTGATCTTTAACGCTCGGCGCCCACGCCTAAGGAGAGGCCTGCTAAAGCAGCACCGTATCGTCCCCGGGTGTCTAAAACGCTGAGTGCTGTGGGGGTCTGTTCCCTCCATGGTCTTTCCTTCCCATAGGTATCGGGGAACATCCTGCCAGTGACTCGCTGGCGTTTGACGGTCTCGTCTCCCTCCACAGTCTTTCCTACCTGTGGGTATCGGGGAGGCGACGCCTGTGACTAACTTTGCTTTTCTTTGCTTTCGTCTCCCTCCACAGTCTTTCCTACCTGTGGGTATCGGGGAGGCGACGCCAGTCGGTATTTGGGTTGGCGACGCCCGCGACATCTCGCGCTGTCGTCGCCCTTTACGTCGTTCCGGGCGACGCCTCGGGCGTTACCTTTACTTCGATTGTTGCCTTGGTCAACGCCTGATAACAGCGAAGAGCTCAAGGTTCGGTCTGTGCCCTCCGCGTGGCACCTCCTGTATGGCTGATGCGACGTTCTGTCATTCGACTTGATCCACGTGGCGCTGCTTGTATGGTTTGTGGGACATTCGGTCATTTCATTAAGTCCTGACTCCTGCTATGCCCCTGACTCATTTTCGACGGCGGATCGTACCACTGGATATTCTATTGATGGGACATTTTCTGATTCAAACCAGTGATGCCAGCGTCATCCTTTCATCTTCTGCCACGTGTATCAATCGCGCGGTGCATCTGTTCGCGTCGTTTGGCGCTCTAACCGCTTTATTTAACTCTTCAAACTCTGGAACTACCTTCATCATTTTCTCACTCTTCATAACCTACTTGCGTTCTTTCTTCTTGCACCCTTCCTTCTTGCACCCTTTCTTCTTTGTCGAAGGGTTGTTCTGACCTTCGCTCCCCTCGCTCAACTCTTGCATTTCTGGCCATCCTGATCTTGTTAAAGAATGTCTTCTCACGACGCTTCCTCCAGGATCCGTCCCAAACACTTGTACCCTTGGGCCTCGAGTGAACTTCTTGATGAATGCTCATGCTTGCTCTCCACCAGGGCCGTACGGGAACACAAAGGGGAGTTATGTTCTTATGACCACCGGGCCTTCGCAAGGAGGCACGATGACGACATCGCTGTGCTCCCTTGCACTCTGGGGGAGCCAGTGTGTGGAGACGAACGGGCCAACGACGGGGTTCCTTTCTTTTACTTTTACCAGGTGGTGTTCAAGACCGTCGGGGTGCGCTTACCCTACTCCTGGTTCGAGAAGGAACTGCTGATGGAGATCAACGTTGCTCCGGCCCAGTTATACCCCAACAGCTGGGCCTTTGTCAAAGCCTTCGACATTCTCTTCGGGTTTCTGGGTTGTGCACCCTCGGTTGATGATGTGATTCCAATAGCACAATATGAATGATTCTTGACATTCTTAGGAATCAACTTGAGTTGGAGATAGCTTAGGCACTTTTAATAGAATTGGATCAAGGTTCTATAATCAAGAACTCACCAAAACTTGCACCAAACACCAAACTCACATGGAAGACCCATTTCTTGCCAACTGAACCGATTAAAAGATGTAAAAATGCAAATGAACCGATTAAAATGCATAACAAATGAAATGAACCGATTAAAATGCTTCAAAACTGAAATGCACCAAACAAATCCAAGGAGAAAGAAGATGAACCGATTGAAACATGAAAATAAGCAAGAACACCGAATAGAAAGCAAGAAAGGAACCTAAGACATGTTTAGGAATTCAAATAGGCACGAAAATGGAATGAGAAGATGGAGAAGAAAGAGGACTTATGTGGTTGTAGTTCTTGGTTGATGAACACGCCACTTGAAGTGTGAAGGCTCCAAGATAAGTGTGCAATGCCGCCACTTGAGAGAACCAAGGCACTCAAGATGAGACTAGGAAGAGGAGAAGACAAGTTCTCACTACACTCAATCACCAATTTGGGAGAGTTTTGATACTACAAATTCCAAATCTGCATTATGAAGGACCTAAGCCCTCCTTTTATAGGAGCAAGGGCTGGTCATGAAGCTTACAAAACAAGCTAACCAAAAGTCCCTTGCATGCTACTCACTTCTAGCACCTAAAGTGAAGCATGAAGAGTCACCTTCTAGAAAATTCTAAACTAATGCCTAAAGATGCTTTTACAAAAGAGGTATCTAAGGTTTCCCTCTAAGCACCTTTCCTAAAAACTATGTATTTAAACATTCTATATTATTTACAAATTTATAAAAGAAACTATAAAGAGAGATATTTAAATGAAGCCTATTCTTGAAAGCTTGTAGACTTCTTTGGCTTTATGGCTTGATCCTCTCTTTATTTTATGTCTTCTTTTTAATTTTGAAAAGACTAGAAGGAAGAACTTCAAATGTGTAGGTGAATGACCTCTCCCTTCATTAATAAAAGCCTCATTTATTTGATTCTCATCATACTCCTCGAGTTGGAGAGAATTCGTCCACGAATTCTGAATCCCTGCATATAACAAAGTCAGTTTAGTTTTACAATTAAAAGTGGAAGAAAAAGGCAAACATGACTTAGCTTTTGTAAACAATAGGATTTCAGAAAAGGAGGTTCTATAAATCGACCAAGTTGGAAAAATTTGTTTGGGAATGATGATATCTTTTGGAAAAAGGCCTCTTAAATGGTGAAAACCATGAGGAGGTATGAAATCATCCCTAACACTTTTTAACCAAGATGGTGTTGAAATAGAAACCTTGGGTAATGAAAAAGATAAGGAAGGAAAACACCTTGGAGGTGAAAGGATAAGACTCATGTCAACTTGGCTTTCTTTGTCTTTTTCATTTTTACGTGAGGGAGGTGGGTGAGGTAGGTCTTGTTTTACCTTGTTTGTCATTAAGGTTTTTTGTGGACAATGAAGAGCTATGTGCCCAAAACCTAAACATTTAAAACATTTTATATTGGAAGTTTTGGTAGGTGACTTAGGAGTAGAAGAATTTGTAGTAGAAACTTGTTTTGTAGACGTGGTTTTCAAAAGATATAATTCCATCTTGATGGCTATGCGAAGCACTTGCTTCAAAGAAGAGTACTCATTTAATTCTATAAATTCTCTAATATCTCTTCTTAAACCACGGACAAACCATTTTATCTTTGACTTTTCATTAGCATGCATATTCATTTTAGTCAAAGTGGTTTCAAAATCTTTAAAGTATTCATCTACCATCCTATGTCCTTGAGGAAGCCTTTGGAACTTCAACAAGTGTTCCTTCCTAGAATGAGGAACAAACCTCGCGCGCATATACTCTTTCAAAGTATTCCAAGAAACCACGGGAGGTTTCTTGCGATACATAATGTCCATTACAATTGTACGCCACCATTCTTTGGCATAATTACTAAATTCTAAGGTGGCTAGCTTATATTTGTGCTCATCAAGGATCTTATGGGTCTCAAATATTTGTTCACACTTAGCCTCCCAATCTAAATATACATTAGGATCACTAGAGCCATTGAAACAAGGAAGTTGGACCGAAGGTAGCCTAGCCTTTGCATTTCGGTAGTAGCCATCTTCACGTTTATCTTCATGAGCATGAGATGGTCTAAATCCATGAAAGTTGGGTTGAGGTCTCCTTCTTCTATGATCTTCTTCACGTCCATAATCATTGGAAGAGCCTCTTGATGAAGGTCTATGATGATGATGCTCTCCATGAATAGAATGAGAGGACCTAGCTTGCTTCATTTCAAGTCTTTGTAATCTTTCCTCCAACTTTCTTATAGCTTCATCATTGAGATTAATGGTTCGTTTTGCCTTTTTTAATTCATCAAGAGCAGCAGCTTTGCTAGAAGAATGCTGTTTGGAAGAACCACTGCTGTAATATGAAGCCATGTATAAAAGAAAACAGCAAACAACAAAACAGCAAACAAAGTTAAGAAAACAAAGTTAGCAAAAAGTAATTTGGTAGCAAACTGCCGAAGTGAATTTGGCTTGACAAGAAGTCACTCTCAAAGAAATAATGTCCCTGCACCAATCTGATCTTGAGGTCTTGGAATCCTCAAATGAAAGATGTCAAAGCAAGGCACACCAATCTCAAAGCCAACCACAACAAAACCAATGAAGCAATAAAGACAAACAAGAAAAGGTATAAGCAATGAAAGGCTATAACAAAAGGAAAACTAGATGTATGACAAACTCAAAGATTAATGAATAAAAGACAAGCAAGAAAATAAGGAACTCAATGAAGAAGTAGGCACACAAAAGAATACCTAAAGAAAAGCACTAGAGTAGATGAAGAAAACAAAAACAAGCTACTGGAAAATATTTTTTATGCAAACTGTGCTTGATATTCACTGATTTAACTGGAATGATATAGAGCGAACTGGATTATGAAATTTAAACCACAGAAACTTCAAGATGTTAACTCAATAATGGCACTGGAATTACTTAAAAACAGTAAGCCAATTAATTGAGATAAATTTTTCAAAATCGCTGCCAGATTACCGTATTTTTTTCGGCAGAATTGTACACTTTTTGTATTTTATTTATCATTTTTTGTGTACTTTGAATTTTTTAGTACTTCTTTTTTCTATGCTTTTATAACACTTTGAAGAACACAAATCCAGAATTTCAGAATTTTCCAATGAGTAAATCAATTGCAATAAGGAAAAACAGTAAGCACGTTTTCAGAAAACAGAGGAATCCTAACAGGAATGAAAAACAGAATTAAGAACTAGCAAAGACATAATGGAAAATGATGTATAGGAACTTGTATAGGTCTAAAATACAAGTATGAACTCAATTCTAAAACAGAAAATGCACAAAGGATCAAGATACAAATGCAGAAAACTGTATTACACCAAAGCAAGAAACAAAAAATGCAATAAAAGTACTACAAGAAGTGATGACATTCTTGGAAAAACATGACTATGACAAAACTTGTATGGATTCAAAAAGGAAAAAACACAAACACTTGGTAGGCACAATTAAGAAAACAGCAAGAATACTCAAATATAATCCTAAAAACAGAAAAGAAACAACAAAAAGATAGAGCTCTTGAATTAAAAGTGCAACACAACTCAAAATTAAACAAAACAAACCTAAGACTCATGATACCACATGATGTGATTCCAATAGCACAATATGAATGATTCTTGACATTCTTAGGAATCAACTTGAGTTGGAGATAGCTTAGGCACTTTTAATAGAATTGGATCAAGGTTCTATAATCAAGAACTCACCAAAACTTGCACCAAACACCAAACTCACATGGAAGACCCATTTCTTGCCAACTGAACCGATTAAAAGATGTAAAAATGCAAATGAACCGATTAAAATGCATAACAAATGAAATGAACCGATTAAAATGCTTCAAAACTGAAATGCACCAAACAAATCCAAGGAGAAAGAAGATGAACCGATTGAAACATGAAAATAAGCAAGAACACCGAATAGAAAGCAAGAAAGGAACCTAAGACATGTTTAGGAATTCAAATAGGCACGAAAATGGAATGAGAAGATGGAGAAGAAAGAGGACTTATGTGGTTGTAGTTCTTGGTTGATGAACACGCCACTTGAAGTGTGAAGGCTCCAAGATAAGTGTGCAATGCCGCCACTTGAGAGAACCAAGGCACTCAAGATGAGACTAGGAAGAGGAGAAGACAAGTTCTCACTACACTCAATCACCAATTTGGGAGAGTTTTGATACTACAAATTCCAAATCTGCATTATGAAGGACCTAAGCCCTCCTTTTATAGGAGCAAGGGCTGGTCATGAAGCTTACAAAACAAGCTAACCAAAAGTCCCTTGCATGCTACTCACTTCTAGCACCTAAAGTGAAGCATGAAGAGTCACCTTCTAGAAAATTCTAAACTAATGCCTAAAGATGCTTTTACAAAAGAGGTATCTAAGGTTTCCCTCTAAGCACCTTTCCTAAAAACTATGTATTTAAACATTCTATATTATTTACAAATTTATAAAAGAAACTATAAAGAGAGATATTTAAATGAAGCCTATTCTTGAAAGCTTGTAGACTTCTTTGGCTTTATGGCTTGATCCTCTCTTTATTTTATGTCTTCTTTTTAATTTTGAAAAGACTAGAAGGAAGAACTTCAAATGTGTAGGTGAATGACCTCTCCCTTCATTAATAAAAGCCTCATTTATTTGATTCTCATCAGTTGACCTCTTTCTTCACTTCTTTGAGGTGAAGAGGCAGAGACACAACCTCTGGGTAACTCTCAGTAATGTGCCCGGGAGGGTTCTCTTCACACCCTTCCAGAGCTCGTTCACCGGGTGGAAAGGCCGGTTCTTCAAGATCTGTCGTACTGACCTTGTTCCCGACGCTCTGGATGGGTTTCCGTTGTACTGGGTGAGAGAGGAAAAAGGTCCTCAAAGCCAAACCCCTCAAGAATCTGGCTCCAAGTGATCAAATAGCTTGCCGGATTCTTGCTGAGGCGGGAGGCTTTGACTCTGCTACGGTGATCAGCTTGGAGTTCAACGCTAGGACTCTTGAGAAGTACATATGTAAGAACCACTGCCTTAGGCGACTTCGGCCTTCGTTACTTTCTAACTGTTCCTGTCTTTCTTCACGCTGTCTCTAATACATCTTTTCCCTTTGTGCAGGTTCGAAAATAAGCCAAGAAAAGAGGACACGACTTACACGAGCGCTGCGGGCTGGGAAAGGGGCTTCGCCTTCCTCCAGTGATGACTCTGATGAGCGCTGAGAAGTGGCTTGTTTGTGTTTTTGCATGATTTGTAGCGTTTGCTCCGTTTGTACTGAACATTGCTTGTAGTAACAACTTTTCAATATCATAATTCTTTGCAACGCCACTTTACTTTGCATATGCTTCATATACCGCGCGCTTTCCTTTCGTCTCGTTCTGCCAACGATGCATGTTTTCACTTGGGCGACGCCTTCTTTCTGGGCGACGCCAAGACCTAGGCGACGCCTTCTTCCTTGGCGACACCATGGCCTAGGCGGCGCATCACATTACTTCTAACAAGGAAAGATAAAGGCTGAAAACCAAGGCACTTTTTCTCAACTGGTTTTTCCATTTATTAGGGTGACCTCATTAAAAAACCCCCGAAAGGGAAAAAGAGCGTCCCCTTCAACTAAATTGTTACATGCTGCTTACATAAGTCAACTGAAATAAAATTTTAAGTTGGCTGCATTCCAACTGCGCGGGATAGGGCCTCCATCTAAAGTCTCCAGGTTGTACGAACCGTTGCCCTTAGCCTCAGTAACTCTGAAGGGCCCGGTCCACTTGGGAGACAACTTATTCTCCAACTCGTATGGGTGAGCTTTCCTCATCACTAGGTCGCCCACCTGAAACTGTCGCGGCTTTACTTTAGAGCTATATTACCGCTCCACTCTTCTCTTCATCGCTTCAGCTTTTATTCTAGCTTCTTCCCTGGCCTCTTCTAGCAGATCCAGGTTTACCCGCCTCTCCTCATTAGATTCCTCCACCACAAAGTTTTGAAAACGCGGTGAGCTTTCGTGTATTTCTATTGGAATCATCGCGTCCGAACCGTACACCAAACTGAAGGGCGTCTCCATAGTTGAGGATTGGGGCGTGGTGTGGTATGCCCATACAATCCTTGGCACCTCTTCCGCCCACGCCCCTTTGGCCTTCTCTAACCTTCTTTTTAACCCCCTCAGCAGAACTCTGTTTGCTGACTCTACTTGTCCATTGGTCTGGGGGTGTTCAACCGACGCGAACACTTGTTTGATTCCCACTTCAGCGCACAGATTTCTCAACTGCTGACTGGCAAACTGGGTCCCGTTGTCAAATATCAGGCGCCTGGGTACGCCAAAGCGACACACGATGTTTCTCCACACAAAATGCTGTACCTTATGCGCAGTGATTTGTGCCACGGGCTCTGCCTCTATCCACTTAGTGAAGTATTCGATGGCGACGATCAGATACTTCATCTGCCTGATTGCTAGTGGGAAAGGGCCCAGGATGTCAATTCCCCATGTGTGGAAAGGCCACGGGCTGTATATGGACCGCAACTCTTCTGGCGGCGCCTTGTGCCAGTCGGCGTGCTTTTGGCATTGCTTACACCGTTGGGCGTGCCGTGCGCAATCCTCTTTCACTGTTGGCTAGAAGAAACCTGCGCGTATTACCTTGGAGGCTAAGGACCTTCCTCCTACATGGCTTCCGCAGATGCCTTCGTGTAGCTCCGCCATTATCCTGGTGCACTCATCGCCACTGACGCATGTTAGGATAGGGTGAGTGAAACCGTGCCTGAACAGCACCCCATCCACCAAAGTATATCTTGCGGCATTTCTTTTGATTTTCTTACCTTCTTCAGGGTCCACTGGAAGAGCCCCATCCGCCAGGTATCGTTTATAGGGCGTCATCCAGGTGTCTCCCTTGGACAAGACACAGACCTGCATCTGCTCTTCATCAGACACACCCGCGTATATACTGATGCGGGGCGCCCTCTGCGTATCTTGGGTCAAAGAAGAGTGACTCCTCGGCCTTCCGCTTGATGCATAAATCTGGAGGACATCCACCCTGTTGTCTTCCACGAATCGACGCGGAGCTTTGAGAGTCTCCTGGATCACTGTCCTCTGTCTACGCCCCTTGCCTGAGCTGGCCAGCTTTGCGAGCAGGTCAGCTCTGGCATTCTGCTCCCTCGGGACGTGTATCAACTCAAGAGCGTTGAACGCCCCTCTCAACAACTGGACGTATTTTAGATACGCCGCCATCTGTGGGTCCTTCGCCTGGAACTCACCCGACACCTGCCCCGTAATCAACTGAGAGTCGCTCTTCACCAGGAGGTTCTGTGCGCCCATCTCCTTGGCCAAGAGCATTCCTGCTATCAGGGCTTCATATTCTGCTTGATTGTTACTTGCCTTGAAGGCAAAACGCAAGGCCTGCTCGATCAGTATGCCGTCGGGTCCTTCCAACACTATTCCCGCACCACTCCCTTGTTGGTTTGAGGAGCCATCAACCGAGAGCAGCCACTGTGAACTCGCTTCCACCTCTTGCTCACCTCCGGGTGAAAGTTCTGCTACAAAATCCGCGTACACCTGCCCTTTGATGGATCCTCTAGGCTCGTACTGTATGTCGAATTCTGACAGTTCCACTGCCCAGCGTACCATTCTTCCTGCCACATCGGGTTTCTGCAGCACCTTCTGTATAGGGAGGTTGGTCATCACCACCACCGTAAAACTGTGGAAGTAATGACGGAGCCTCTTAGCCGAGAACACTACCGCCAGCGCCGCCTTCTCCAGTGCTTGGTACCTTGTCTCAGCCCCCTGTAAGGCCTTGCTTACAAAGTAGATGGGCTTCTGACTCTGGTCCTGCTCTTGGACCAACACAGAACTGATGGCCCGCTCCGTTACAGTGAAATACAAACGGAAAGGCACGCCCGTTACCGGCTTGCAGAGAACCGGAGGCATCGCCAGGTACTCCTTCAGCTTAACGAAAGCCGCTTCGCATTCATCAGTCCATGCGAAGCGACTGTTTCTCTTGAGACACTGGAAGTACGGGTGCCCCTTTTCTCCTCCGGCGGAAACCAACCTCGAGAGCGCCGCCATCCGCCCTGTCAACTGTTGCACCTCTTTTACCGATGTCGGACTCCGCATGGCGATAATAGCCGCACATTTGTCGGGGTTCGCCTCTATCCCCCTCTCGGTGAGCAAAAAACCCAAGAACTTACCGGCCTCCACCCCGAAAACACACTTCTCGGGGTTCAACTTGAGGCGATATTTGGATATTGTGTTGAACAACTCCTCCAAGTCTGCCATGTGCTGCACCCTGTTCTGCGACGCCACCACCATGTCGTCTACATAAGCGTATACGTTCCTCCCAAGCATTGGCGCCAGGACCTTGTCCATTAACCTCTGGTACGTGGCGCCCGCATTTTTCAGCCCGAAGGGCATCACCTTATAGCAGTAACTGCATGTCTCCATCATGAACGCAGTCTTGCTCTCGTCTCTTGGGTGCATCTTGATTTGGTTGTACCCTGAGAAGGCGTCCAGGAAACTCAGCACCTTGCTGCCAGACGCACTGTCTACCAAGGGGTCGATGCTGGGCAACGGATAGGAATCCTTTGGGCACGCCTTGTTCAGGTCCGTGAAGTCAACGCACATTCTCCACTTTCCGTTCGCCTTTTTCACCAAGACGACGTTGGCGAGCCACTCAGGGTACTGAATCTCCCTAATGTGGCCAGCATTCAGCAGCTTCTGCGTTTCGTCTTTCACCACCTGTTGTCGCTCCTCATTGAACTTCCTCCTTCTCTGACGCACGGGGCGGACCGTGGCGTCCATGCTGAGGTGGTGACACAGGAAATCGGGGTCGATGCCCGGCATATCCGAGGCGGACCATGCGAAGGCATCCAGGTGGCGCGAAATCACTTCTGCCACCCCTTCCTGTTCTTCTGGACTTAGCGAACTTCCTAACTTGAAAGCTTTGCCGCCAATCTCCCTTTCTATGGCGTTAGCTGCAGGTTGCTCCCTGCTATCATCTTCGACGGGCGCCGCTTCTTCTACGGGCGCCGCTTCTTCATGTGACGGGTGGAGGACACTGCGCTGAGACGGTTTAACGCCGGTCTGCCCAGCAAAATATTGTAGGCAGAATTAGCGTTCACGACGAGGTACCGGATACTCTCGGTGCGGGAGGGCTCTCCGTCTGTGAACGTAGTCCTCAACTCCAGGTACCCCCGGACTTCTACCTGGTTATCCCCGAACCCATACAAACATCCTGTATATGGACTCAACAGATCGGGGGACAGCCGTAACTTGTTAAAAGTCGAAAGAAACATGACATCTGCCGAGCTCCCTTGGTCTACAAGCACTCTGTGCACCTTCCTTCCGGCGGTGACGACTGAGATGACGACGGGGTCGTTGTCGTGGGGTACCACATCTCGGAGGTCTCTTCTTGTGAACACAATATCTGACTCCCAAGGCTCCCCCGAGAGCCTCTCTTCGACTGAATTTACCCCCCTCGCGTATTTCTTCCGCTGGGAGGCGGTAGGCCCTCCGCCAGAGAAACCTCCAGCAATGGTGTGGACCTCGCCAAGCACTGGCATCTCGTGTGCCGGTTCATCTGCCGGCGGCGGCAAAGTGGCGGTCGTTGCGGAATCGGTGACATAATCTTTCAGAAACCCAGTCCTCACCAGCTCATCTAGCTGGTAGACCAACGACAGGCAATTATCAATTTGGTGCCCGAAAGCCTCGTGGAATTCGCACCAAGAGTCTTTTCGGGGCCCTAACACCTTATCGGTCTTCGCCGGTCGCCTCAGCCTCTCAGCTATGTTGGGCACGGCGATCAAATCCTTTAACTCAACCACGAAGTTGTACCTCGCCGGTCTCGCTCTTTCTCGGGCGGTGCGTTCGCCTCCTGCTGGGCCCCGGGGCTTTTTGGCCTCGTAGGGGCGTCTCGCCTCTGGCTTCTTTCTTCCCGTCGTGGTCTCATTGACTCTGACGGGTTGAACTCGCGTTGGTCCCCTCGGGCGTGAGGGTACGGCGCTGGTGCGCTTCACACATACCTCCCCTTCCGAAGCAATGTGCTCTACCGCCCTACGTCGTAATTCAGCGAAGGTCCTAGGGCGATTGCGGATAATGGATTCTCCAAAGGGGCCGGGGCATACGCCTTTCACAAATGCGTACACGATCATAGGCTCCTCTGTTGTACCAACCTTCACGACCTGGGCCCCGAAGCGATTGATATACTCCTTCAGGGTCTCCCCCTGATACTGCTTCACATCAAACAGATCGTAGGAGACTGGCGGCGGGGCCTTGTTGGCTAAGTACTGTTCTCTGAATAACCGCGACAATTGGCGGAAAGATGTGATATGGCCCTCTGGGAGGCTAATGAACCAGTCCATAGCCATCCCGGTCAGGGTGCTCATGAAGAGCTTGCACTTGGCAGCATCAGAACCGCCTATCAGGACCATCTGTGTGTGAAATGCTGCAAGGTGCGTCTCTGGGTCCTCCATCCCAGTGAAGATTACCTTGGGTCCCGCGAACGTGTTCGGGATCGCTGCGTCTAGGATCTCCTGCGAGAAAGGAGTGGAAAACTCCCTTGGTGGGGAATGGTTCTCCGTCTCGTCCTGTCCAGGCTGCCTCCGATCGTTTCTCAGGTCCTGGCGCAACTCCTCATTCACACGGTGGAGCTCTTCGTTCCGCTCGTGCGAGGCATCGAGGTCTGCCTGCATGCGCTCTTGTTCCAGTTTCGAATCCGCCATGTCTTGCTGCAGCCCCCTCATTATCTCCAGGACCTGTTGCATGGATAGGTCTGCTGGGGCTGCGCGTGCCGATCTCCGTCTGGTGGGGGCCATTGTCACTCCAATTTCCTTCAACGTTACTGTAACTTGATAAACCTTCTCGAACTTGTGATGGGACTGATGTTTTATATCGGTCCCCACGGTGGGCGCCAAATGTTCCATCCGGTTGAGCGGGACGTCTTCGTGCACGACCTCAACCGTCAGCTAGGGACTCCTTCCCGCTGGTTGCCCGTGGATTCCTGCAAAAAAGAGGACAAAGAGGCGCCCTAGCGGCCGTGTGCACTCCGACGCTAAAGTCAGCCAGCAAGAAACACCATAAAACTGTCCACCCACGTATCTGAGCACCGCGTGTGGCACTCTGAAGGTGGTAAAAGAACTGTGTATATGTGTGTGTGTTATCCCCTTCAGGCAAAAATATTTCCCAGTCAGTTGTACGTAACCTTAAAGCACGGGCAAGCAACCAGAGAGTTTCTTGTAAATTTGCCAAAGGTTCCAACCCTCTTTCCGACATTCTCAGCGCTATTTAAACTGCCCCAGCATTTAAAGCGCCTTAAAGCGCTTTTAATCTCAAACGTAACGCACTCATTAAAGCGCTTAATTACGAAACGTAGCGCATTTAAGACGTTGAAACGCTCGGGAGCCATAATAGTACCTGAATGCTCGAAAGGGAAACTGTATTGAATATCTTTAATTACCTGGCACCTGACTAAAGGGTGTTTCTATTCCGGCATGGCTGTCGTACACGTGGAGGGCCTCACGACGCCATGACCCCATCTGGGGGCGTTTCTGCCCATCTGGGGACGTCTCTACGTGTGAGTCCTCCTGCTTGGGAGTGCTACTGCGCTAGGGGTGACTTTTTGGGTGCGAACTCATGCCCCCAAGTATCTAGCCACTTACTTTGAGAGCGTATCTGCCTTCCTCTCGTACCCTGCACCCGCTTACCCTGGGCGTGACCTTCCTCTTGGGTCGTATCTGTCCCGAAAGCGTCTCTGGGGTGGCAGGGGTACTTCACGAGTCAGGCTGCCCTACCTTGATGTTATCACTATGGCCTTGAAGCCACCTTTTCTTTCTCTTTATCACTTTCCCGAGATATCAGGACCTGAGGCTTTCCCACGGCGTCGCTCCCTCCATGGTCTTTCCTACCCATGGGTATCGGGGAACCACACCGTGATTGCCTTACTTTTACACTGTTTGATCTGGCTACGCCCTGGTTGGGCGACGCCTCCACCCAGGCAACGCCTTGCCTTGGCGACGCTTCCTCTTGGCGTCTCTACACCTGGGCGACACCTTGAGTTGACTTTGACTTTCCAGTCGTTGACTTTGACCTTGACTTAGTCAACGCCCTGATACGGGACGGTACAGTCTTCAATGGTTCTAAGTGCCTAGAAGTCTCACCTTAGGATACGTCTAGTTAAAAGCTTTTTAGTTAGCAATCTTCAGTTGTGTTTTTGTTTATTGCTTCGCATTTTGTTTTCTTGCATACAATAGTGTTTTCATTCTTGATTGCGCTCTAAGTGAATTACTTAGAGAAAGGTTTGTGAAAGTTTTGAGGGATAGAATCTGGCTAGGAAAGGCTTGGTATTTGATATGATTCCAATAACATGATATGGATATGATATGAACATGTTATGGATTCAACAAGAGTTGGAATATGATTAGGCACTTAAGAATTGGATCAATGTTCTTAACATTCAAGAACTCACCAAAACACAAGTAACCAAGCCAAACTCACATAGAAACCCATTTTGAACAACAAACCCATGGATAGAAACTCAAGAACCCAACATATAGCAATTATACCCATGGAGGACGTGACCAAAACAACAAGAACAACGAATTTGCACCGATTAAAATTGAATATAAGTGCAGCAAATGAAAGAGGACATCATAAGGAAGAGATTGCACCAATTGAAAGTGAAAACAAAAAAGTAGAACAAAAATGGGTAATTTGGAATGAAGGGAAAATGGACTTATGTGGATGAAGCTCTTGGAATGTGCACGCCACTTGAAGGATGGTTGGCTTCAAGATGAGTGTTGTTGCCTCCACTTGAGAGCCCAAGAATTCACTCAAGATAAGACTAGAACAGAAGAAGACACAAGTCTCTCTCACTCACTCACCAATTTGGTAGAGGTTCTTTACTCTCAAAAATCAATTCTATTATTTCAAAGACCTCAACACCCCTTTTATAATAGAGAGGGCTGGTCACAAAGTAAAAGAGAAGCTTTTGAAAGGTCACCTTCTAACTCCTTCTATTCTAGCACCTAAAGGAGTGTGAAGAGACAACTTTATAGATTTTTCCTAAAACTAGCGCCTAAAGTGCTATACAATGGAGGTGTCTTTAAGGTTTCCCTCTTTAGCACATCCTAAAGTTATTCTATATTATTTACAAATTTATACAAAAGAAACTATAAAGAGAGATAATAATTGGAGCCCATTCTTGAATGCTTGTAGTCTTCTTGTTGGCTTTAGGCTTGGTCCTCTCTTTATATAATTCTTCTTTAATTTTTTAGAAGACTAGAAGGAAGAACTTTAAATGCTTGGGTGGATGGCCTCTTCCTCCATTAGTGAAATCCTCTCTTACTTGATCTCCATCAATACTTAAGGGATCCAAGTGATCCACCTCCTTTTCCTGGGAATCTACCTACATTACTCCACCTATCTTTCTTATAGTAATTACTTTTAACATATAACTTTAACCTGTCTTCTCATTCTTCTAGTCCAAATGAAAGTGATCGAAACTCTACCAAAACTATTTTAAAACAATTAGCTAGAGACTTTCAAGCACTATCATATAGAAAATTGTAACATGAGACCCTACTAAAAGAAAGGGATGCTCATTTCGCTAAAATAGAAGGAGAGTTACAACTTGTTAAAGAAAAGGGTGAATACACCACAAAATCAAAAAGATCTTCGAAAGCATCTAGCTTTAGGTTGAGTGATTCATATGATGAAAAAAAAGTCTTAGAATGGATGAGTATTATCAACCTCAACCAAGGAGAGTTAGAAAGGAAAGAAAAGAGAAAGTCAAAGGGAGGTTAGGGTAGAGCTACCTCATTTCTATGGAAAAGAAAATGTAGAAAGATATCTAGATTGGGAGATGAAGGTAGAACAATTGTTTGCTTTCAACCATGTGAGTGAAGAGAGAAAAGTACCCTTAGTCACCCTAAGTTTTCAAGGTAATGCTATGTATTGGTGGATTGCCCTTGAGAGAGATAGGCGTCTTCATAAGGACCCTCCCATAGAGTATTAGAATGAACTTAGGGGAGCCTTAAGACGCCACCATATTCCCTCCTACTACAATAGGAAGTTGATGGACAAGCTCCAAAGACTTCATCAAAAATATCTAAGTGTAGAAGAATATTGGCAAAAGATGGTGTTATATATAATAAGGGCAGGGATTAATTAAGTGGTTTCAAACTTGAGATAAGAAACAAAGTTGAACTTTTACCTTATAGAGATTTAAATGACTTGATTCAACTTAGCATTAAAGTTGAAATACAAATTTTGAGAAAACAATCAAGTCAAAAACAAAGTTCATACTCTGTATCTTATGACAAGGATGAGTTTCAAATAGGGGAAGAGTATATAAAAGAAACGTCTTTAGAAACTTCCCAAAACCTATCCAAATACGAGCATATCTCACACACTCGAGCTACAAAAATTCATTGTTTTGAATGTCTTTTTTAGCATCTCAGTGTTCCAATGAAATAACTATCATCTTAAGGGACAAAGATGAATATATTAGCCAAGAAGAAGAAACTAGTTAGAGTGAAGAAAATGAGAAGAAAGAAGAAAGAAGTAGAAAACCAAGAAAAAATCCTTGAGGAAAAAGAGGTGTGGGAAAAGAGTGTTCCTTCCCTCAAGGTCATTCAGAAAGAAGAAAAAATTGAAAATAAAATTGAAAAGATACTTCTCTTTGAACAACCTTCAGGCCTTCTGCTTTATAAAGGAACACATAGAAAACTTTTGAAAGAGTCTCATGAAGGAGAACTCATGGGCCATTTTGGAGTTGATAAAACTCTAGAGCTTTTAAAATGAAAATTCTTTTGGCCACACATAAGGAAAGATATCCAAAGACAATGCCATAGATGCATTTCTTGTTTAAAAACTAAAACTAAGGCAGTGCTTCATTGACTCTTTACTCCTTTACCTTTTGCAAGTGCTCCATGGGAAGACATAAGCAAAGATTTTATATTAGGACTTCCTAGGACAACAATAGGTTTTGATTCCATTTTTATGGTTGTGGATAAGTTTCGCAAGATGACACATTTTATTTCATGCCATAAAGTGGATGACGCTAACAATATCTCTAGTCTCTTCTTTAGATAAGTGGTAAGACTTCATGGTTTACCTCAAAGCATAGTTTTGGATAGAGATCCAAAATTTGTAGGCCATTTTTTTAGGATTCTTTTGGAAAAATTTGGAACTAAGTTGAAATTTTCAATTTCTTGTCATCCTCAAACAAATGGTCAAAGTGAAATTGTAAATATATCTCTTTCTACTATGATTAGGGCAATCATGAGATGCAACCACAAATCTAGGGATGAGTACCTTCCCCATATTGAATTTGCATATAATAGGGTAGTTCATAAAACTACTAATATTTCTCCATTTGAAGTTGTGTATGGATTCAATTCTCTTACTCCTTTGGATTTTTTACCTCTACCTAATCCACGAGAATTTATGCATAAGGAAGGAGTAACAAAGACTGAATTTGTTAAGAAAATGCATAAGAGGATTAAGGAACAAATCGAGCAACAAACAGAGAAATACTTGAAATATAGCAATAAGGGGAAGAAAGAGATAATTCTTGAGGAAAGAGATTGGGTTTGGCTTCACCTTAGAAAGGACAGATTCCCTACTAAGAGGAAATCCAAACTTAGTACCCGAGAAGATGGTCCTTTCCAATTCCTCAAAAGAATTAATAATAATGTATATCAAATAGACCTGCCTGAAGAATATGGAGTACATATTACTTTCGATGTTATGGATTTAACCCCTTTTCTAGGTAGTGAAGATGAAGAGGTAGAAGCATTGGATTTGAGGACAAATCCTTTTCAAGTGGAGGGGATTATGGAAGAGGCCCAAGCACAAGCTTAAGTACAAGCCCAACAAATAGAAGATCAGGGCCACCAATTACTAAAGCTATGGCAAAGAGGATTCAAGAGGATTGAAATACAACTACTGATGGCAGAGAAACCTCCCAATATATGTTCAAAGATGCCATAACTCTATTGTAGAGTAGACTTTATTTGTAATATTTTTCGATTGAAATTTTGGTCCTAAATTACCAACCTAGATTAAATTAGGGTTTCTAAAACACCTAATTTAATCTAGGCCGGTCATGAGAAAGCCCACGAAGGAAGTGAACGTGTAAACCTAATCACACCTTCTCTGTGCTCTTCTTTAGGCGCCAAATTCAAAGCTAGAATAGTTTGAATTTCCCTCCACTTTCTCTTGTTCAAATCCAGCCCTCTCTTGTTATACATAGAGGTGCTTGGTTCATGTAAATTAAAGATTAATGAATGAGTGAATTGCTGCCAAATTATTGTGCCAATCTCACTCTTATCTCTACCTCTTTAGGATAGACACTTAGTTTTCAAATTTCCACCAAACCAAGTGATTAGGCCTCATCTATCACTCTCCATACCTTACATTCACCTTCAAGGAATTCACAAGCTCTAGGTTGTTGAACCAAGTGGTGTTCAAGCTTTGAAGAATCCAAATCCTTTGAAGGATGGTGAAGCCTTTGCTGTGCTTGGTGTTGCTGTGCTGGTTTAGCTTAGTTCTGGGGTAGTTTGAATGTTGTAATCCACCCTTTGATTAAATCTAAAGCATAAGCATCTCAATCTTTGTGAAAGTAAAATGTTTTCAAGCTAAGTTAAAACAATCGATTGTTTTGTCGAAACATCCGATTGTTTATACTTAGGTATTTTGAGAAAAAGATTGAAAACTGTTTTTAAAATGGTTGAACTGTTAAGAACTAAAACAACCGATTGTTTGTTTTGGGACCATAATAGAAAAACTGTTTTATCTTTGACTGAGCTTTAAATGTTTTAACTGCTTACGCTCCAGTCATTAAATGCTTTGACCAATCTTTTAATGCAATTTAAGAGTTTTTTAAGATTTGATAACAAACTACATCTTTGAATAAATTCAGAAAAACAGATTTGACAATCAATCTTTGACAAGTTTTTGCTAAGAGTTTTTGAGTTTTTCAAAGAGCTGAGATTGCTAAGAGTGTGTGATTGATCAAAGTTGTGGAATAGGATTCTGCTTGTATTGATTTAAAAGTATCTTCTGTAACAAGGGTAATCCTTGTACTCTTTGTAAAAACAAGTTTCGTTTTTGTGTTTGCTAAGATTGGTTGTGTGTTCTTGAGGGGATCAAGATCAGCAATTTTGGTGTAGGTGTGTTGACCAAGGAGAGTGTGTTTCTTGAGGTGTTCAAGGTCATTCTCTTGGTTGTTGTGTAAGTGATCAAGGTGTGATTGCTTAGTGGATTTCCTCAGGGTTTCTGAGAAGACTGGATGTAGCTCTGGGTTTGGAGTGAACCAGTATAAACAACTGTGTACAATCTCTCTATCCCTATCTCTTTAAATTCAGTTTTGTTAATTGATAACTGGTATAAACAACCGATTGTTTCGGTAAAACAACCGATTGTTTTTCCAGTATTGTGCTTTTGCTTTATGTTTTGAAAAACTGAATTCTTAATCAAGGTTTTCTTGAAGTATTTTCATTCTAGGCTTAAAAGTTTACGAAAATCATTCTTAAACAATTCACCCCCCCCCCTCCCCCTCTCATTTAAGGCCATATATTCTAACAATTGGCATCAAGAGCTTGGTTCTTGAAAGTTATTCAAGTTGATCTAAAATTCTTTTTTCTATGGCTGGAAAACTATCTTTTGAGGAAGGTGCTTGAATCTACAAACCACCTTTATTCTGTGGATTGAATTATAAGTTTTGGGAAGCAAGAATGAAAATCTTTATTGAATCTATTGATTAAAGAATTTGGGATTCAATTGAGAATGGTCCTTACATTCCAAAGTTCAAAAAGGATAATTCTTTCATTGCAAAACCTTTGTCCAAATGGACAAATGATGAATGTAAGATGGCCCAGCTTGATCGGTCTGTTCAAAACATTATAGCTTTTGCACTAGATACTAATGAATTTTTCAGGATATCAAAGTGCAAAACTGCTAAGGATATGTGGGATACTGATGAGAATCAAATAAAGGAGGCTTTTATTAATGGAGGAAGAGGACATCCACCCTCACATTTGAAGTTCTTCCTTCTAGTCTTCTCAAAATTAAAAGAAGACATAAAATAAAGATGAGGCCCAAGCCCAAAGCCCAAGCCCAAGCCCAAGAAGGCCAAAGCCCAAAGAGCCCAAGTCCATCCCATGAGGGGCAAGGCCAAGCTTTCAAATACTCTTGTATAGTTTTAGGAGGTGTGGTTATTAAATAAAGGTGTGTGAAAATGTAAAATAAAGTCACATTGTCCATGTGACTTAGGAGAGTGGTGTAGGTGTAGTTTTTGGGAGGTGTCATAGTAGAAAAAGGTCACACCTCCCATGTGACTTGTTTTTGGTGGGAATTTCAAATGAGTTTATTTGAAATTTCCCACCTATTTTTTCAGCACCTTAGGCTATAAATAGAGGTGCTTCCTTTGTAAAATTCAGATTGGAATTAATCTAAGAAAACTCTACTCAAATTTTGAGTGACCTTTGGAGAGCTTTTGGAGCCTTCTTCTCTAGTCTTATCTTGATGGATCAATGGAGTCCTCAAGTGGCGGCATCACTCTCATCTAGGAGCTTTCCACACTTCTAGTGGTGAGATCATCCATCCTCCTTCCATCTTCATGAGCATTCTCTTCTCCTTCCTTTCTTCTTCTTCAATTGTTCATGTTGCTTTGTGTTCTTGAGTTTTTCAGTTTCGGTTTTTCTATTTTCCAACACTATGTTCTGTTTTGTTCTTAATTCTGTTCGGTTCATATGAATTGTTGTTTAATTCTGTTCGGTCATTCCAGCTTTCATTCCCTTTGTTGATTCAATTTGACAATATTTGGTTCATCCAAATGAGTTTGGGATTTGGTACTAGTTTTTGGTGAGTTCTTGTCTTAGAACAATGATCCAACTCTAAGAAAAGTGCCTCTATATTTTCCAGCTCAAGGTGATTCCTAAGAATGTCAAGAATCTTGTTCTATGTGGCTAGTGGAATCACATCATGTGGTATCATGAGTCTTAGGTTCATTCTTGTTTAATTGTTGAGTTGTGTGCACTTTATTTCAAGAGCTCTTTTAATTTCTTGCAATTTAAGTTTCTGTTTTAGAATTTTATTTGAGTATTCTTGCTGTTTTTCTTTTACACCAAGTGCTTGTGAAAAGGTTTATGGCACTCATAATTCTTATGAGTATGGTTGCTCTTTTGGAATGGCATTATCCTTCCTAGAGTTTACCTTAAGCTTCCTTTCACTTGTTACAATTTGTGATGTGTCTTTTAATTTTTGAATCATGTCAAGTTTTGTCTTAGTCATGTTATTCCATATATGTCATTACTTCTAGTAGTACTTTTATTGTTTTGATTGTTTCTTGCTTTGGTGTCATATAATTTTTCTGAATTGATGTTGATCCTTTGTGCATTTTCTTTTTAGAATTGAGTTCATACTTGTATTCTAGACCTATACAAGTTCTAATACATCATTTTCCATTATGTCTTTGCTAGTTCATCATTCTGTTTTTTATTCCTATTAGGATTCCTCTGTTTCTGAAAAAAGTGCTTACTGTTTTTCCTTATTGCAATTGATTTACGCACTGGAAAATTCTGAAATTCTGGATTTGTGATATTAAAAGTGTTAGAAAAGAATAGAAAAAAGAATCATTCAAAAATACGAAGTACACAAAAAATGATAAATAAAATAAAAAAAGTGTACAATTCTGCCGAAAAAAAATACGGTAATCTGGCAGCGATTTTGAAAAATTTATTTCTCTCAATTGGCTTACTTTTTTTAATTGATTCCAGTGCCATTATTGAGTTAACATCTTGAAGTTTCTGTGGTTTAAATTTCATAATCCAGTTCGCTCTACATCATTCCAGTTAAATCAGTGAATATCAAGCACAGTTTGCATTTTTAAAAAAAAAAAATTCCAGTAGCTAATTTTTTGTTTTCTTCATCTACTCTAGTGCTTTTCCTTAAGTATTCTTTTGTGTGCCTACTTTTCTCATTGAGTTCTTTATTTTCTTGATTGTCTTTCATTCTTACTCTTTGAGTTTGTCTTACATATAGTATTCCTTTTGCAATTACCTTTCCTTGCTTATACCTTTTCTTGTTTGTCTTTATTGTTTCATTGGTTTTGTGGTGGTTGCTTTTGAGATTGGTGTGCTTGCTTTGACATATTTCATTTGAGGATTCCAAGGCCTCAAGATCAGATTGGTGCAAGAACATTATTTCTTTGAGAGTGATCTTTTTTTTTCAGCCTCATTTCACTTCGGCAGTTTCATTGCCAAGCTCACTGTTTTTGCTAATTTTGTTTCTTAACTTGTTTGCTGTTTTTGTGTGTTTGCTGTTTTTTATTTGCAAAATGGCTGGCTATTCAAGTGGTGCATCTTACAAACAGCATTCTCCTTCCAAAGCTTCAGTCCTTGGTGAAGAAGAACATAGAAGAAGGAGGCATCACCATCATTCTCATGAAGAGAGCTATAACCGTGACCAAAGATATCACCAAGTGTTCAACATTGCTTGTAAAAAAGTCCCTAGTTTTAATGGTGATAGTGATCCTAATGTGTATTTAGAATGGGAGACTAAGGTTGACTATTATTTTCATGTGTATAAGGTCCAAGATGACCAAACACTTATATTAGTTTCTTTATCCTTTTTGGGCTATGCCAAAGAATGGTGGCATAAAATTGTAATGGACATTATATATCACAAGAAACCTCCCGTGGTTTCTTGGAATGCTTTGAAAGAGTGTATGCGCGCGAGGTTTGTTCCTCCTTCTAGGAAGGAACACTTGTTGAAGTTCCAAAGGCTTCCTCAAGGACATAGGATGGTAGATGAATACTTTAAAGATTTTGAAACAACTTTGACTAAAATGAATATGCATGCTAATGAAGAGTCAAAGATTAAATGGTTTGTACGTGGTTTGAAAAGAGATATTAGAGATTTTGTAGAATTAAAAGAATATTCTTCTTTAAAGAGCGTGTTTCGCAAAGCCATCAAGGTAGAATCATATCTTTTGAACAAAACTTTCAAAAATACTCATGATGATGATTTCTACAACTCTTCTAGGAAGGATGAAAACAAAATTTCTCCTTCCAATTTTTCCAAACAAACCATGTTTCCAAACAAAGTTTCTACTACAAATCTTTCTACTCCTAAGTCACCTACCAAAACTTCAAATATCAAATGTTTTAAATGTTTAGGTTTTGGGCACATAGCTCTTCATTGTCCACAAAAGCAAATCTTAAAGATCAACAAGGTAAAACAAGACCTAACTCACCCACCTACCACAAGTAAACAAGAAAAAGACAAAGAAGGCCAAGTTGACATGGGTCTTATCCTTTCACCTCCAAGGTGTTTTCCTTCCTTATCTTTTTCATTACCCAAGGTTCCTATTTCACCACCATCTTGGTTAAAAAATGTTAGGGATGATTTGTTCATACCTCCTAATGGTTGTCACCTTTTAAGAGGTCTTTTTCCAAAACATCACATCATTCCCAAACAAATTTTTCCAACTTGGTCGATTTATAGAACCTCCTTTTCTGAAATCCCATTATTTACAAATGCTAAGTCATGTTTACATTTTTCTTCCACTTTTAATTGTAAAACTAAACTGACTTTGTTATATGCAGGGATTCAGAATTCGTGGACGAATTCTCTCCAACTCGAGGAGTATGATGAGAATCAAATAGAGGAGGCTTTTATTAATGGAGGAAGAAAACATCCACCCTCACATTTGAAGTTCTTCCTTCTAGTCTTCTCAAAATTAAAAGAAGACATAAAATAAAGATGAGGCCCAAGCCCAAAGCCCAAGCCCAAGCCCAAGAAGGCCAAAGCCCAAAGAGCCCAAGTCCATCCCATGAGGGGCAAGGCCAAGCTTTGAAATACTCTTGTATAGTTTTAGGAGGTGTGGTTATTAAATAAAGGTGTGTGAAAATGTAAAATA
Organism: Phaseolus vulgaris; assembly: GCF_000499845.2. NCBI lineage: Eukaryota > Viridiplantae > Streptophyta > Magnoliopsida > Fabales > Fabaceae > Phaseolus > Phaseolus vulgaris. The sequence goes on from NC_023750.2 coordinate 20,311,405, forward strand.
AAGTCACATTGTCCATGTGACTTAGGAGAGTGGTGTAGGTGTAGTTTTTGGGAGGTGTCATAGTAGAAAAAGGTCACACCTCCCATGTGACTTGTTTTTGGTGGGAATTTCAAATGAGTTTATTTGAAATTTCTCACCTATTTTTTCAGCACCTTAGGCTATAAATAGAGGTGCTTCCTTTGTAAAATTCAGATTGGAATTAATCTAAGAAAACTCTACTCAAATTTTGAGTGACCTTTGGAGAGCTTTTGGAGCCTTCTTCTCTAGTCTTATCTTGATGGATCAATGGAGTCCTCAAGTGGCGGCATCACTCTCATCTAGGAGCTTTCCACACTTCTAGTGGTGAGATCATCCATCCTCCTTCCATCTTCATGAGCATTCTCTTCTCCTTCCTTTCTTCTTCTTCAATTGTTCATGTTGCTTTGTGTTCTTGAGTTTTTCAGTTTCGGTTTTTCTATTTTCCAACACTATGTTCTGTTTTGTTCTTAATTCTGTTCGGTTCATATGAATTGTTGTTTAATTCTGTTCGGTCATTCCAGCTTTCATTCCCTTTGTTGATTCAATTTGACAATATTTGGTTCATCCAAATGAGTTTGGGATTTGGTACTAGTTTTTGGTGAGTTCTTGTCTTAGAACAATGATCCAACTCTAAGAAAAGTGCCTCTATATTTTCCAGCTCAAGGTGATTCCTAAGAATGTCAAGAATCTTGTTCTATGTGGCTAGTGGAATCACATCAGATACACTCAAGGATGCTCATGAACCAAAGGAAGCAATGACAAAGAGTCAAGCAAGAAGGAAAAGAAGGCAAAATAAGAAAAGCCCCAATCTTTGCTTCATGGCCAGAAGGGAGGATGACTCAAGTAGTGTAGGTTCATCAAACTCCTCAAACTCTGAAAATTATAGTCAATTACTTCAAGCCTTTCAAGAAACACATGAAGGATCCAACCGATTGGGTCTCTTGAACAATCGGTTAAAAGAAAAGAACAGCTGGCTTGAAAACAGAGTAAAGGCACTAGAAGAGGATTTAGAATATTCAAAAACAGATTTTGAAAATCTGGAAATCATTTACAAAAACTCCTCTTGCAAGTGTGATACTCTAGTTTGTGAAAATTGTGAAAATCTTGAAAAGAAGGTCCACTATCTTGTTAAAAAGTGGATAAGCTTTCTAAAGGCCAATCCAACTTTGAGAGTGTTCTAGCATCTCAAAACTGTGTTTTTGGAAAATCTGGATTGGGTTTTAATCCACAAAATAAACAAGATAGATTTTCCAAATCATTTTCGAAAATGCCAGAAAAACAATCGATTGGACCATCGAAACAACCGATTGTTACATGCTTCTATTGCATGAAAAGAGGTCATTCTGTGAGGTTCTGTAAAATTAGAAAATATGTTGTTCCTAAAGGTCTGATGAAGTGGATTCCTAAGGGAAATAAAGCTTTAATTGATTAGTATAAACCAGATGGACCCACATTCATAAGGGGACCAAATTTTTGTACTTGAAAATCTCTTTTGTAGGAAATCTTGGAGGAGAGCAAGCAACTATGGTACTTGGATAGTGGATGCTCCAAGCACATGACATGGGACAAATCAAAGTTCTTGTGTATCTCCTTTAAGCAAGAAGGTCATGTCACCTATGGAGACAACAACAAAGGAAGGATTCTTGGGAGAGGATCCATAGGAGAAAAAGACATCTTGGTAATCCATGATGTGCTTTATGTAGAAGGCCTAAAGCATAATCTGTTGAGCATTAGCCAACTTTGTGACAAGGGATATCAAGTGATGTTCAAGGCAAATACATGTGAAATCTGTCTACCCAACACCAAAGAGGTAATGTTGGTAGGTAAGAGAGTTAATAATGTGTATCTTCTAGATATCTCTTCACCATGTTCAATTGGATGTTTTCTATCCAAGCAAGATGAATCTTGGCTTTGGCATAGAACAATTGCTCATATTCACATGAATCATTTGAACAAGCTTATTTCAAAAGATCTTGTGATTGGGTTGCCAAAACTCAAGTTTGAGAGGGATCACATTTGTGAAGCATGCCAAAAAGGGAAACAAGTGAAAAGTTCTTTCAAAATTAAAAATGTTGTTTCATCTTTGAGACCTCTTGAACTTCTTCACATGGATCTCTTTGGACCCTCAAGAACTATGAGTCTTGGTGGAAATTATTATTCTCTTGTTATTGTTGATGACTTTTCTAGGTACACTTGGACTCTTTTCTTGGAATCAAAGAGTGATGCCTTTGCTGCATTCAAAAAGCTAGCAAGAAGACTACAAAACACAAAGAACAACAACATAGGTTCTATTAGGAGTGATCATGGAGGAGAATTTCAGAATGAGAAGTTTAGCAAATTCTGTGAGAAGTTGGGAATTCTGCACAATTTCTCTGCTCCAAGAACACCACAATAGAATGGAGTGGTAGAAAGGAAGAACAGGTCTCTTGGAGAGATTGCTAGGACAATGCTTAGTGAATCATCACTTCCTAAGTACTTTTGTGCAGATGCAGTGAGCACCTCATGCTATGTGATGAATAGGGTGCTTATAAGGCCTATTTTGAAGAAAACTCCATATCAACTTTTCAATGGAAGGAAGCCTAACATCAGTCACCTCAAAGTCTTTGGCTGCAGCTGTTTCGTTCTCAACAATGGAAAAGAAAACTTCGGAAAGTTTGATGAGAAAGTGGACCTTGGTATTTTCATAGGTTATTCACTCACAAGTAATGCATATAGAGTATACAACAAAAGGTTGATGACTGTAGAAGAATCAGTTCACGTTGTCTTTGATGAGGTAGATCGCATAATCAATCAAATCCCAAAGACCAGTGCTGAAGAAGATGATCAGAGCATCAGTTTGGAGAAGCTGGAAATCTGTGCAGAAAAACAACCGGTTGATTCGCAGAAACAACCGATTAAAACTCTGCAACAGAATGAGCTGCCCAAGGAGTGGATGATTCCTAGAGATCTGTCAGTGGATAACATCATAGGGCAGATAAAGGAAGGTGTCTCCACACGGAGCTCCATCTCAAACTTCTGCAGGCACACAACTTCTGTCTCTCAAATTGAACCAAAGTCAATTGAGGAAGCTCTCAAGGATGAGAAGTGGGTTGAAGCTATGCATGAAGAGCTGAATCAGTTTGCAAGGAAGGAGGTATGGTTTCTTGTCCCTAAAACTATTGAAATGAATATTATTAGTTCGAAATGGGTTTTCAGGAACAAGCTAGATGAGGATGGTATGATCACAAGGAACAAAGCAAGGCTAGTTGCCAAAGGCTACAATCAAGAAGATGGCATAGATTATGGTGAGACCTTTGCTCCTGTTGCTAGATTGGAGGCTACGAGGCTGCTGCTGACCTTTGCATGTATGAGTGGTTTTAAACTCTTCCAAATGGATGTCAAGAGTGCCTTCTTGAATGGCTACATCAATGAGGAAGTCTATGTAGATCAACCACCGCGCTTTGAAGATCATAAGTATCCCAACCATGTCTTCAAGTTGAAGAAAGCTTTGTATGGACTGAAACAAGCTTCAAGGCAGTGGTATGAAAGGCTTAGCAACTTTCTGCTATCTCATGGATATGAAAGAGGAATGGTAGACAAGACTCTCTTCATCAAGAAGTCAAATGCAGAAATAATTCTTGTGCACATCTATGTTGATGATATCATCCTTGGTGCTACACAAGATAGATTGTGTGAAGAATTTGTGGCTGCAACGAAAGGTGAGTTTGAAATGTTTAGGGTTAAGCAAACGAAGGATGGGATCTTCTTAAGTCAATCAAAGTATTGCAAGGAGATTTTCAAGAAATTTGAAATGGAGAGTTGCAAAGAAGCTAGTACTCCAATGCCATCAAGCTGTTACATGGATGCGGATGCTGCTGGAAAATGTGTAGATCTGATCCTGCCTGTTGACCAGAACGCTGGAAACTGCCTCGTCAAAGGATCGACGTGCGCACCGCTTCAAGCTTCCGTCCTTCTTCGAGATCCACCTCAAGAACCTGCAAGAGAACAGAGCGGCGCCGCTGCGGCCGATCGCACTCCAACGCCCAAGTCAGTGACAGAACCACCAAATACTAAAAGAAAGAACACTCAAGAAAACTCAAGGAACCGTGCAATGTTCTCTCTCACAGGAAGCTCTAGAACTCACAAGCGTAAAGAGTATAATCTGAACGTGCGTACCTCAGAAAGTTCGTTGAGAACTCTTATATACCTGGTCACTTTCTCTCTCCTGGCAGTTACAGACCTGGACACGTGGCTCGCATCCAGTCGTACACGTGCCATCATCTGGAGCCTCCTTGACTTGGGCGCTTCTTCTGACTCTCCTTTTGGCTAAGTTACTTATGCATGGTTTTGCCCAGTGCATGGCTAACTTAAGAGTGCGATCTCTACTGGAACGGGCGAGTTAGGGTGCTCTCGTACACCTTCCCTGTGGTCTCGCCGGCCGCCTTCATAATCTGCACCACCTTCATCCTCGACGATGTGCTTGTTCTGGCGATCTCCAATCACTTGGTCGCCTGAGTTTACATCTGGCGACTTCATCTTCAACTGGGCGATCGCCTGGCATGCTGAAGATCGGAGCACGCCAACTTAATAACTAGCGATTACACGAACCACCCGACTTCCTTCCCTTCTGCAACTCTGGTGCCTTATCCACACGCCTACTCTGTGGCTTGGTGCCACGTCATCACTTCCGACAACCAGGGCGGTACAAGATCAAACAAAATACAGAGGATTGATTGGATCTTTGCTTTATCTAACAACTAGTAGGCCGGACATCATGTTTGTGGTGTGTCTATGTGCAAGATATCAAGCAAATCCTAAAGAGTCACACTTCAAAGCTGCAAAAAGAATTCTGAAATATCTCAAAGGAACATAATCTGTAGGATTATGGTATCCTTCTCACTCTCCAATACATTTAATTGGTTATTCAGATTCTGACTTTGCAGGTTGCAAGCTAGATAGAAGGAGCACAAGTGGCACTTGTCACCTTCTTGGCTCAAGCCTAATCTCATGGCATAGCAAGAAGCAAGCATGTGTTGCTCTCTCTACTGCTAAGGCTGAGTATATTGCTGTTGGATGCTGTTGTGCACAGATTCTATGGCTAAAGCAACAACTTGCAGATTTTGGTTTACAAATCAGCAAGGTTCCCTTAATGTGTGATAACACAAGTGCCATCAATCTTACCAAAAATCAGATTCAGCACTCAAGGACCAAACATATTGAGATAAGACATCATTTCATCAGGGATCATGTACAAAATGGGAATTGTGAATTGAAGTTTGTGGAGACCAAACTGCAGTTAGCTGACATCTTCACCAAACCTGATATGATTCCAATAGCAAGGATGAGATGATTCTTTGACATTCTATGGAATCAACTTGAGTTGGAGATAGCTTAGGCACTTTTAATAGAATTGGATCAAGGTTCTATGTTTCAAGAACTCACCAAAACTTGCACCAACACCAAACTCACATGGGAGATCCATCTATTGCCAATTGAACCGAACAAAATGTGTTTAAAAGCAAAAGGCACCGTTTAAAAAGCTCAAGAATAGAAATTGATGGAAACCAAGTAGAGGATGCTCAAGCCCATGAAGCCCAAGCCCAACAAGGGGCCCAAGCCCAACAAGGGGTCTAAGCCCAACAAGGGGCCCAAGCCCAACGAATCACTAGGAGCATGGCAAGAGCTTTGGGACAAGAGTATAATAAGATGGCTCTTCTTATTTCTTTTATAGAATAGGGGTGCGGATGTAATAAATAGGTGTAAGTAGTAAGGGAGGTTAGGGGGGAGTGTAGGTAGGAGTTAGGAGGTGCCAAACTAGGAAGGAAAGCCACACTTCCTTCATTGTCTAGTTGGCACCGAATTTGAGTAGCATTTGAGGCTCATTTGGCTTTGCATTTCAGCACCTCATAGGCTATAAACAAAGGGAAGCACCTTATTTAGAAGTAAAATAAAAGTATGAACTCAATACTAAAACAGAAAATGCACAAAGGATCAAGTATCAAACTCAGAAAACTGTATTACACCAAAGCAAGAAACAAAAAATTCAATAAAATTACTACAAGAAGTGATGACATTCTTGGAAAAAACATGACTATGACAAAACTTGTATGGATTCAAAAAGGAAAATACACAAACACATGATAGGCACAATTAAGAAAACAACAATAAAACTCAAAATAAGCCTAAAAACAGAAATGTAAACAACAAGAATTATAGAGCTCTTGAATTAAAGTGTAACACAACTCAAAATTAAACAAGAACACACCTAAACTCTAGATACCACATGATAAGATTCCAATAGCAAGGATGAGATAATTCTTTGACATTCTATGGAATCAACTTGAGTTGGAGATAGCTTAGGCACTTCCATCAAACTCCCTTTGAGAGCGCTGGGGATGCCCTTCCATCAAACACCTCAGCTGCTGGGGGCGCTCAAGAGCAAGTAGTGGACGCTCAATCATCCCCCTAGCCTGCAGTGGAGCCAACCATCTCACCACCATGGCCTGATGCTCCCCTTGCCATCCAAGCTTGTGAGGGTGGTGGTGAGAACCGACCCTCAACACCACCTCCAACCTCAGCTCTCCCAACCCCCGTTGAAGAAGTCTTGAAGGCCTGCGCCGCTCACCTTAGCGCCATAACTGCTGAGTGCGTGGAGAAACGTCTTCACAAGATGATGGGCGAGGTTTTAAGGGACTCCTTGAGCCAATACGAGTTCGACATCTGCGCTCAACGGGAGGAAGCTAGCACTGCAAGGGCCCAAGTCCAAAAGCTTAAATGCGATATAATGATGAAAGGACTGGAGTTTTCACGGCTGGAGAACGCCCTGAGGGACGAGCTACGGAGTGAACGTAAAAGCAGCGCTGAGCTACGCCAGAAGCTTAATGCCAAACTCTTGGAGGCCGTCGAACTCGAGAGCAAGCTCGTGCCTCAAAGGGAAAAGATAACTGACTTGGAGGGGGCCCTCAACGCTAACAAGGCCCACATGATTAAGCTCGAGGCCAGGTCAATCGAGAGGGAGGACCTTCTGGGCAAAGTTGAAGCTGACAGAGACCAAAAAGCTAAGGAGCTGGGCGAGAAAGATAAGGAGTTGAGCGAGTCTGCAGCGAAGCTTGCCCAGGCGCTTGAGGAGAACGAAAAGCTAAAGAGACAAATCGAAGAACTCGACCTCAGCACCGCAAACGTTCTGACTTCAGGGTTCGGCGCGGCCTTGGAGCAGTTCGCTAGCGCTTACCCCGACTTGGACCTCTCTCAGTTCTCGATTTGCCATGAAGTGGTAGAGGGAAAAATTGTACCTTCAGATTAACATTTCCATTTGCCACTTTGCTTTGAAACATTATGAAAAACTTATACATTCAACCTTTGTTTATGCGTAAAGAACTTATTTGTAATGACTTTCTCTTTATCCAAACTGCTTAATACTGTACCGACCAGGTCATCAGGCGTGATGACGTGTCTTGCACGTGCTCGAGTGGGGCGTGCTCAATGGAACGCGTAGGCTAGAAAAGATGAATGGCTCGGAAGTAGGCATAGTCGCCGATCGGTGGATTGGTGTTCTCCGATCTCTAGTGTGCGTAACCGGCGGTCACCTGAGTTGCGTCGCAGTCGCCGATCGGTGGATTCGTGCTCTCCGATCTCTAGTGTGCGTAACCGGCGGTCACCAGAGTTGCGTCGTAGTCGCCGTATGAGAATGCTAGGAGATCGGATGGTTTACACACCGCCACAAGGAGCACGTCGCCGGGTCTCCCAGCGAACTTAGTTAAGGCTGTTGAAGGCTCAGAAGGGTAATTCCAAGCGTGTAAGTTCAGTAAGACGATGGTGGCACCAGCTTGGGGATGAAAGTCGAGTGGGTTGGGGGAAACAGCTTGCTCATCAGCGACAGGATTCCCAGAGTGGACATTTGTTGCTGGCAAGGTTTCCCCAGCTAGAACATGCATGGCGTAGCAGTAAGGAGGGTGCCATTCGCGATGAGCGATATCACAGAGATGATGCACTTTGTTGCATCCGATACTCGCCTTGTCGGGTGGTGTTTCACAGCGCATTACGTGTTGGGTTGCTCCTTGAGTTGAGGACTTAGCTGTGCGGCTGGTTACTACACAAAGAATGACGTTTGAGTTGCCCCAGTCCAGATGATGACACGTGTAGGGCTGGGCGCTGCCTGCTGTCCCAGCCCAGATGGCGACACGTGTAGGGCTGGACGCGAGCCACGCGTCCAAAAGCATAACGGCCTGGAGAGAGAAGAAACCCAGCTATAAAGGTAACCTTAACAGAATCTGCAGAGGTACGTTTTTCATTACGGCTGATACTGCTAGGGTTGTGTGCCTACAGTACGGTCCTACAAAGCATATTCTCTCTTAGTTTTTGGGTGTTCTTGTCACTGACTTGAGTGTCGGAGCGCCACCGGCCGCAGAGGCGCCACTGTGTGTTTTTCAGGTTCTCAGATAGGCTATTTGTGGAGTGGACTTGGAGGGCACGTGGTGTCAAGCTGGTGAGGAAGATCGTGACGAGGCAACGCTCTTGCGCTAAGTCAACCGGCAGGATCATCTGGCGCCCACCGTGGGGCCGTATAAAAGGTGATTCCCAACCATAGTTTGTGTTTGTGGTGCTTCGAGTGTTTTCTGTTTGACTGCTCGCTATCGCAGTCGACTCCTGGAGTTTTCACCGTTTGTTTGGAGTTCTTTGAGCTGCTGAGTTTGCTGAGGAAGGATGAGGACAACGCGCTCCAGTTCAGTTGCGCCATCAACAGACGAAGATGCTGTGTCCATGACTCAAGTGATGGACATGATGAGGACGCTGCAGGAGAACGTGGCTGCATCGCGCTCTGAGCAGGAAAGGATGCACGAGGCGCTGGTGGCCTCGCAAGCAAGGAACGAAGAGCTCAACAGGATCAACGAAGAGCTGCGCAAAGCCCTTCAGGAGCGGGAGGAGCGTGCGGCAGGGGACAGATCTGCACAGATTCGGAGCTCGGATAGTCCTTGAAGGATTTCCTGAACAGATTCGGAGCTCGGATAGTCCGTTTGCCAGGAAAGGACGAAGAGATGTTCGTGCACGCCTTCAAAAAGGGCGTGTTGCCTGGGCCTTTTAGTGAGTCGCTCATCAGAAGCCACCCCGCCACGTTCGCCGAAATCCGACGACGTGCTGTGGTTCACATCGCCGCCGAGAGCGAGGTCACCGAGAAGAGAGGAAATGTGGCCCCAACTAAACCGCGCACCCAAGCAAGGGTACAACCTTATAGGGTAATGGAGGCGGCGGCGGGAAAGAGGTATCAAAGGACGCGTCATCCTTAAGACCCTAAGAAAAATAAGAGCAAGGGACAAGGGCGCCCCAGGGAGAGTAATCGCCCCCCGAGGTATGAGTTTGTGATGGGTTTGGCGGATTTGATCGCAATCCCAAACATAGCTGCCAGGCTCAAAGTGCCTGAGAAAACGGCGGAGAAGATTTTGGGGCCAAAGCTAGACGCATGGTGCGAGTTCCTCGAGAGTTTTGGCCACTCTATCAACTCGTGTTTGGCTCTGGCACACCAGCTCGCCGAGCTGGTCAAATGTGGTTTCCTGAAGGATTACTTGCTATAGAAGCAAGCGGACCAAGCATCAGGGTCTCAACCGGCGAGCAGTGGAGGGCAACAGCACGAGGTGCCTGTTCACAGTGAGATCCACACCATAGCTGGCGGATTCTCCGGCGGGGGGTGCACAGCGTCGCAACGAAAGAGGTACGCGAGGTCGATAATGTCAGTGGAAGTCTTTGAGGATCACTCGCCCGAGGTGGACATCACGTTCACCAAGGGGGACCTCAGGGACGTGGTGCCTCACGACAACGACCCTATTGTGATCTCGCTTGTCTCGGCGGGAAGGACCGTTCACCGGGTGCTGGTCGACCAAGGAAGCTCAGCAGATGTGATGTTTTGGCCAACCTTTGAGAAGTTACAACTGTCCCCTGATCAGCTAAGACCATATGGGGGCTGCTTGTACGGTTTTGTCGGCGACCAAGTAGAGGTGAGGGGGTATATCGAGCTGAGGACGACCTTCACTGGCGGTTTGGCCTCACGAACGGAGAAGATCAGATATCTTGTTGTAAACGCCCCGTCAGCGTACAACATACTGCTGGGGAGGCCAACGCTCAACAGAACAGGAGTTGTGCCTTCGACAAGGCACATGAAGGTCAAGTTACCGTCTATGGAGGGTATGATCATCACTATTTGCTCCGACCAGAAGGAGGCGAAGAAGTGTTACGAAAACAGCCTCAAGAACAAGAGGTCTGTGTGCCACGTAACCACAACGCCTCCCTCTGGCGTGGAGCTGGAGCGCGAACCCCGGCGAGTTTCGGATGCGGCGTTAGAGGTGGTCGCCGAGGGCGATGTGCCGATGGGGAATGTAGAGGCGAGGTCGGAGAGAAACTGCTCGGAGACCGCTAGAGAAACCGGTATCGCGAGGGCGCTGATCGCCAGCGAAATGAAACCTCAGGCAGTAGAGGAATGGCTCGAGAAGGAGATCAGCAGTAAGGTGTTTAAGTTGGGGAGAACCCTGGATAGCAAGACGCAAGACCAGATCGCCGAGGTAATAAGTAGACACTTGGATGCGTTTGTGTGGGCTGCTTCAGATATGCCGGGGATCGACCCTGATTTCTTGTGCCATCGTTTGGCAATGGACCCCAAGTCAGGCCCATCCGCCAAAGAAGAAGAAAATTCAATGAGGAGAAGAGACAGGCGATCAAAGAAGAGATGCAGAAACTACTTGCAGCGGGCCACATCAGGGAAATCCAATATCCAGAATGGCTCGCTAACGTTGTCCTGGTCAAGAAGAGTAGCGGAAAATGACGGATGTGCGTTGACTTTACAGACCTGAACAAGGCCTGCCCGAAGGACTCTTACCCTTTGCGAAGCATAGACGCCCTAGTAGACAGTGCATCAGGGTGCAAGCTGCTTAGTTTTCTGGATGCCTTCTCGGGGTACAACCAAATCAGAATGCACCCCAAGGACGAAGAGAAGACCGCCTTCATGACGGAAAGGTCATGTTATTGCTACAAGGTAATGCCCTTCGGGTTGAAGAATGCAGGGGCCACATACCAAAGGCTGATGGACAAGGTGCTCGCGCCCATGCTCGGAAGGAATGTGCAGGCATACGTCGATGACATGGTCGTGACGTCCTTGGAGAAAGACAAGCACGTCACAGAATTGGAAGAGTTGTTCATCACAATAGCCAGGTACAAGCTAAAACTGAATCCTGAAAAGTGCGTTTTTGGTGTAGAAGCAGGGAAATTTCTGGGGTTTCTTCTGTCAGAGAGGGGAATTGAGGCTAACCCCGAGAAGTGCGCCGCCATTTTGGAAATGAGGAGCCCCGCCAATGTGAAGGAGGTGCAGCAACTCACGGGGCGGATGGCCGCCCTGTCTCGATTCGTATCGGCAAGCGGAGAGAAGGGCCACCCATACTTCCAATGTTTGAAGAGGAACAACAAATTTGTTTGGACAAAGGAGTGTGAGGAGGCCTTCGTAAAGCTCAAGGAATATTTGGCGAGCCCTCCAGTTCTGTGCAAGCCCCAAGACATAACACCCCTCAGGCTGTACTTTGCCATAACTGAGAGGGCGATCAGCGCAGTGCTAGTGCAGGATCAGGACCAGATCCAAAGGCCTATATATTTCGTTAGCAAGGTGCTGCAAGGCCCGGAGGTAAGGTACCAGGCCCTAGAAAAGGCAGCATTGGCGGTTGTATTCTCGGCGAGGAGATTGCGCCATTACTTCCAGAGCTTCACGGTACTGGTGATGACTGATCTGCCAATCCAGAAGGTTTTGAAGAAGCCCGATGTGGCTGGAAGGATGGTGAAGTGGGCGGTCGAGCTTTCGGAGTTCGACATCAAGTATGAACCCCGGGGATCGATCAAAGGGCAAGTCTTCGCCGATTTCGTGGTCGAGTTGTCATCCGAGGTGGCACAGAACGCCGAGGGTGACTTTCGCTGGGTACTCTCTGTTGATGGGTCGTCCAACCAGCTGGGCAGCGGGGCTAGGGTCATTTTGGAAGGGCCCAACGGAGTGTTGATAGATCAGTCATTGAGGTTCGCTTTCAAAGCAACCAACAACCAAGCAGAGTGTGAGGCTTTGATCGTTGGAATCCTGCTGGCTAAGGAAATGGGGGCGAGAGTGCTGATGGCCAAGAGCGACTCGTTGTTGGTCACAGGACAAGTAACTAGAGAGTTCCAAGCCAAGGACCCGCAGATGGCAGCCTACTTGGAGTACGTGCAAGAGCTAAGAAGATCTTTCACTTCATTTGAAGTGGTGCACGTGCCAAGAGAACAGAATGCCCGAGCTGACTTGCTAGCCAAGCTTGCCAGTTCGGGCAAGGGGGGCAGGCAGAGGACTGTCATTCAAGAAACTTGGAAAGCGCCTCGAGCATTCGTTTTCCACGTTTGCAGATCAACGGGAAGACCGGCGAGAAGTCATAGATCCCTAACGCAGGAAACTCTGAGGGCGCCGAGGGTCAGAGCCGCCTAGCGGAGGGGGCAAGATTGATGCAGGTTTGCGCTGTCCACGAGCCAGACACGTGGATAACGCCTTACCAACTGATCCTGCCTGTTGACCAAAACGCTGGAGCTTTGCCTCGTCAAACTTGGATCGACTTCTGCGCCGTGTTAGCCTCCGTCTTTCACCGCGATCCACCTCAAGAACCTGCAAAAGACGAAACGGGTGACGCCCAAGTCAGCGACTGAACCACCAATTACTTAAGAGTAAAACTCAAGAACTCTAAGGAACCGTGACCAGTTCTCTCTCAGTGTACTCAAGACTCGCAAGCGTAAAGAAAACAATCTGAACGTGCGTACCTCAGAAGTTCGTTGGAAACTCTTATATACCTGGGCACTTTCTCTCTCCTGGCAGTTACACATCTGGACACGTGGCTCGCATCCAGCTGTACACGTGCCATCATCTGGAGTATCCTTGACTTGGGCGCTACTTCTGACTCTTCTTTGGCTAAGTTACTTATGCATGACATACTCAGTGCATAGTTGCCTTGGAGCGTGATCTCTTCTGGGTGGCGAGTTCGGGTGCCTTCGTACACACCTTCCCTGTGGTCTCACCGGCCGCCTTCATGATATGCCCTACCTGCTTCACCGTGTATGTTCGAGTGTGCTATCTCCTGAGCTTCATCCTCTGGCCAGCTGGGAAATGACCATCTGCCTTCATCTGCCTTCATCTCTAATCACTTGGTCGCCTGGGTTCACATCTGGCGACTTCATCTTCAACCCGGTGACCGCCGGTTTAGGTATGCTGGAGATCGGAGCACGCCAACTTAATAACTGGCGACTACACGAAGCCTCCGACTTCCTTCCCTTATGCCAGCCAGGTGTCCCATCCCACACGTCTATACAATAGCTTGATGCCACGTCATCACTTCCGACTACCAGGGCGGTACACAAGCCCCCCAGTCTTAAGCGAAGACTTGTCCAGCGAAAAGACTAAAGGAGTCACGTCACTACCGATCTACGTGGCGCTGGCGCAGAATTCCAAACGTTTGTACTTTCTGCTTTCCTGACGCTCCACCAAACACTCTTCTAATCGCTCGACACGTGGCTTCATCAACGGTTGCCTTTAGTTGTCGTTTGCGCTTCCAAAAACCATTTGAAAAACCCTCAAACCCATTTCACTTCTACTGTTCCATCACCTCTTTGCTTTCTCAAACGCTCTGAGTTTCTTCTGCGAAAACCCACGACGCTCTTCAACCTTCTGGATTCTCTACTTCCTTCCTCGTTCTTCTGATCATAGAAAGGTACTTCCTTTACTTCTTCTGCTGAGTTTTCCTGCATTTTAACTGATTCGCATCATCCATTAACTGTCTGGTGCATACGCTGTGGGCTGTTTCTCCCTTCTCGTAACTTAGGGCTTCGTCTCCATTACAACGAACCTTCGTTCGTTCGTTTTTTCATCCTTCTTTCACGATCGAGTCAGCCTCTGCGAACCCTGCTCACCTTTCCCTTTCTTTTTCCTTTGCAGTTTCCGCGATGGCTCGCTCAAAGATCACCCCAAATCCTCCTCCCTCGTCACGAAACCCTCCATCTGAAGCTCATAACCCACCACGAGCACCTGGTGCTTCTTCTTCCCAAGCTGAGAGGCTTGCAGCCTCTCACCCTGACCTGGCTCAGGCTACTCCACCGGTCGCCGGAGGAGCCTCCGTCCCTACTCCAGACTATAAAAAGCTTTACCCCTGGGCCAGCTCGGCTCTGCTGAAAGAAACTTCTTCGATAAACTCTGCGACGGCGGTGCTCCGACTGAGGAAAAGGGACCAGTCGGATCTTTCTTTCCACAAGGAGCATGATAGCAAGATGGCCGATCTGTGTTGACGACAAAGCGAGCGATGGCGAGTCGTTCTGCTTTCTCTACACGACGTTTTTCAAGAAGGTGAAGCTCCGACTTCCCTTTACTCGTTTCGAGCGAGAACTGCTGACCGAGCTCGACATCGCCCCTGCCCAGCTTCACCCCAACAACTGGGCGTTCATAAGGGCGTTCCAGATCATATGTGCACATCTGGGACTACCAACGTCAGTGGACGTTTTCCTCTTCCTTTTCGAAGCTAAGCATCCAGGAGATCGCCTTTGGGTGAGTCTGAACGGGATTGCTGGGAGGTCGATCCTTTCTATCTTCCAGCAATCTTACAAGGATTGGAAGGGGAAATTCATTCAAGTACGCCAAAACAACCAGGATGCTTCGCTGCTCGACGGCTTTCCCTTGTACTGGGTGAACAAGGGAAACAAAGACTCCAAAGGAAGCTTCAGGAGGCCAAGAAGCCCTGACAACATGGGTGCTTTGGACAAAGATCTGTGCCTCTTCTGGAAGAGCGTGGCAGATGCCAACATTACCTTTCTCACCACTGCGCTCATCTCCTTCGAGTTCTTCGAAGATCAACTCGAGGCTCGCATAGGTTAGTGCTTATCTCAACGCTTAAGTTACTGCTCTTGGCGATACCTCTGTTAACTGTTGCTGGGCGCCTTGTTTGTTGTGCACAAGACTTGAGTTTTATTTTCTGCATCACTTGTCTGCTTTACTTGCATACTGACTCATGTGTTTATCTTTCTCACTGGCTGAATTGAGGGCGCTCGCCCGAGCCCATGGGTTGGCGTCGGGTTCCCAGACCGTGCCAAATTCAGTGGTGGAGATCGCCGCTGCCCAGGGTAGATCGCCCCTTAAAGGCCCAACTCCTTCAGAGGCCCAGCCCGCCCAACAACGCAAGAAGCTCATCCTCAGGAAGCCAAAGAGGAAAACCCCTCAGGTGGTCCATGAGGATGAAGAAGAAGACGATGAGGCAACTGAAGATGGCCTCATCACCAAAAGAAGGAGGGTGGCGCCTTCCTCACCACCTGCTCCACCTCCCCCTCCAACATCAACACCGTCCCCTCAGCCAGCTCCGCCTTCAACACCGCCTCCTCCCTCAGTTCCCGCATCACCAGTCCAAGCAGTTCCCTCGGCAGCTGCATTTCCTGTGGTTGAGGCTGCCGAGCTCAACTTTATGGAGAACCCCCCGAGCGCCTCCACGCCATATGTATCTGCTGGAGGGGGTCCTCCTTCAACCGCCTCAACCGCGGAAGCCGCACCAGGCGGGGATGAAGGTGCTCACAACTCGCCTATCATCATCACCGAATCCCCGTCGTCGCCACCACGCCAAGAAGCTCCCACTCAACAGCCAACTCAAGAAGGTGGTGGCGAGAACCAGCAACAGGCTCCCCTGGTGCCCCCACGAGCAAACCTCTCCCTTGAGGTCAAAAGAGTGTGGGAACCCTTCTCAGCAAAACTCAAGATGATGGCAGAGGATTTTCCCTCCATCGTATCAAAAGTTGTGGAGACTTCCAGCAAAAAACTTCAGGATGACATCTTCGTGCTCCAAGAGGAGAATCGCACAATAAGGATTGAGGCGGACAAGTTATCCTGCAACCTCATGCTGGCTGAAATCGATCATTCCCGAGTGGAGGATGCTATGAGCACCGAGCTTCGGGTGGCACGCAAGGAGGCCACCGATCTACGCCATAAGGTGCAGCTCTTAGCTCAAGAGAAGATCGAGCTGGAGAGCAAGCTGGTCCCTTATCGCGTCAAAGTGGCTGACCTGGAGGCGTCGATCAAAGCAGATGCCGCCAAGGTAAAAAACCTTGAGAAGAGGTCAGCAGATCGGGAGGTTTTCTTGGGGAAAGTTGAAAAGGAGAGAGACGACACCATGGCCAAGCTCGCCGAGGCCAGAAAGGAAAACGAAGGAATCGCCGCAGAGCTGGTCCAAGCGCAGGCGGAGAACAAGAGGGTTACTGAAGACCTTCTTCAAGCTCGGGAGGGAGCTGAAGAACTGAAGCAGCAGAATGAGGGGCTCAAGAAGCAGATTGAAGAACTTGAGCTGAGCTCCGCCCAAATTCTTGCTGCTGGGTTCGACGCCGCCTTGGAGCAGTTCGCATGCCAATATCCTGATCTGGACCTCTCCATGGTGTCTCTGAACAACGAGGTGGTGGATGGGAAGATTGTTCCTTCTGAAGACTAGTCGCTTCCCTCCATCCATTATGCTTTCTCCTTTATACATACTTATTTGTAATAAATTTTTTCCTTTTTCTGCACATGTATTTTGAACTGATGCCATTTATGTTATGACATTTCCCGCTCCTTTACATAATCTCTCTTGCCAACTTTATCTTCCTCGCATAAATCTCTTAGACGAAATTAACTTAGTAACTCCGCACGCGATTGTATACTAACTGCTTCGAACCTATCAGCTTTCGAATGATAACATTCTAACAACTTGTAACCTCAAGGTAATGGACCTTAGCGCGAAACCATTTTTTCAAATAACAAGCTTCGACCCAACTAATGGCTTAAGACACAGCTCACCTGATCTGCCTTATCAAAACGGGCCTTGGCTTTCTCGCCATCGCTTGAATTTCTCCTGGTTGCCAAAGACTCTTGGCAATACTAGCTTCCTCTTGCCTTCACAACTTGGCCATTGTTCCTTTATCTGGGGGTAGAGGCGCCTTTCGGATCCTTCTCTACCTCCCTGAGCTTCAGAACAAGGAACCGGGTGGCTGGGCGTTCTCTTTGAACCTACCTTAGCCACCCTCCGAACTTCTTCCACCCTTTACACCATACCTGAACTCGTTCGAGACGAGAAGGATTTTATCTTGCCTGAACTCGCTCATTGGCGAGAAGGTCTTTAACTCGCCTGAACTCGCTCATCGGCGAGAAGGTCTTTAACTCGCCTGAACTCGCTCATCGGCGAGAAGGTCTTTATCTCGTGCCTCTACATTGCCCCAGGGGTTACATCTTCTCTCCCCCATAAACACTGAGGACTTTTTTGCTGGTGCCTCTACATTGCCCCAGAGGCTACATCTTCTCTCCTCTGGAAGCACTGAGGACTTTTTACTGGTGCCTCTACATTGCCCCAGAGGCTACATCTTCTCTCCTCTGGAAGCACTGAGGACTTTTCACTGGTGCCTCTACATTGCCCCAGAGGCTACATCTTCTCTCCTCTGGAAGCACTGAGGACTTTTTACTCTTCCTCGCCTGCACTCGCTCGACGACGAGGGTCTTTATCTCGCCTCAGGACGCGCGAGGGCGTTGAGGTCTTTTAACTGGTGCCTCCGATCGCCGAAAGACGATGAGGACTTTAACTTTAACTGATGCCGCCAATCGCCGAAAGACGATGGGGACTTAGAAACTTTTTTTTAGAAAGCATGCAACATAACTTCAACTTGCCTTAAATCACGTATAAGTGACAAGGTCTTTCTTCAAAACTTTTGGAAAACAACAAGCATGCAATCTAAAACACTTTAAACTTTGAAAACTCTTCTTTATTGGGCGGCCTCATTAAAAACCCTCCTTAGGGAAAAAAGAGTGCCCCCTCCAAACTGTTTTAACAGAAACATTGTAAAGCTCTTCGTGTTTGTTTTTACTTACAAAGTTCTTAACTGTAATATAACTTGAGGTGCGTGGCATTCCAAGTGCGAGGAATCGCCCCTCCTTCCAATGTTTCTAAGCGGTAGGCGCCGTTCCCGAGCGCCTCGGTTATTCTGAACGGTCCCGTCCTCTTAGGCGACAGCTTATTCTCCATCTCGTACTGGTGGGCCTTCCTCATCACCAGGTCGCCTTCTCTGAACTGTCTTGGCATCACCTTCGAGTTATATCTTCGTTCAATCCTTCTTTTCACCGCCTCAGCTTTCAATCTCGCCTCCTCCCTGACCTCATCCAATAAATCCAGATTCAGCCTTCTTTCCTCATTCGAGTCTTCCGCTACAAAGTTCTGGAATCTCGGCAAGCTCTCTTGGATTTCCACTGGAATCATTGCGTCGCATCCATAGACCAGGCTGAATGGGGTCTCATGGGTTCCTGACTTCTCGGTGGTGTGGTACGCCCAGACTATACGGGGTACCTCCTCAGCCCAGCTTCCTTTGGCTTTCTCTAGTCTTCTCTTCAAGCCTCTGAGTAGTACCCGATTGGGTGACTCTACTTGGCCATTCGTCTGAGGGTGCTCGACGGATGCAAATACTTGTTGAATTCCCACCCCTTCGTACAGCTTCTTCAACAGGTGACTTGCAAACGGAGTCCCATTGTCCGACACCAGGCGCTTGGGCACACCAAACCGGCACACAATGTTCTTCCACACGAAACCCTCGATCTTGTGTGCGGTGATCTGGGCCACTGGTTCTGCTTCGATCCACTTGGTGAAATATTCAATCGCCACCACCAAGTACTTCATCTGCCTGATCGCCAGCGGGAATGGTCCCAGAATATCGATCCCCCACGTGTGAAACGGCCAAGGGCTGTAAATCGACTTCAACTCCTCGGGAGGCGCCTTGTGCCAATCGGCGTGCTGCTGGCATTGCTTGCAGCACTGCGCATACTTCTTGCAGTCTTCTCTCATCGTAGGCCAATAGTAACCTGCACGGAGAGTCCTTGCAGCCAGAGCTCGACCCCCGACGTGGCTTCCGCAAATCCCTTCGTGGAGCTCGGCCATGATTCTTGTACATTTTTCCCCGTGCACACACTCCAAGAGTGGGTGTGTGA
The DNA here is from genome assembly GCF_000499845.2 of Phaseolus vulgaris. Taxonomy (NCBI): domain Eukaryota; kingdom Viridiplantae; phylum Streptophyta; class Magnoliopsida; order Fabales; family Fabaceae; genus Phaseolus; species Phaseolus vulgaris. The sequence goes on from NC_023750.2 coordinate 20,330,408, forward strand.
ATCCAAACCTAGATAGCTCGCCATCGATCATTGTGAACTTGCTAGAATTCTTCTTTATCTTCCTAGCCTCTGTCGGATCCAGCGGGAGAAGGCCATCCGCCAGGCATCGCTTGTACTGTGTTACCTAGGTGTCTGGCTCATGGGTCGTGCAGACCTGCGTCATGTTCACCTTCTCTCCCCGACATGCTCTTATTCTTGGCGATCTTAAGGTCTCTTGAGTCAAAGATCTGTGACTCCTCGCCGCTTTCTCCGTCGACTTGCTTATCTGAAGAACCAGGTGATCTGCCACAAATGCTCTAGGCGTCTTCAGAGTTTCTTGAATCACCGTCCTCTGCCTACCCCCCTTGCCTGAACTGGCGAGCTTAGCTAGAAAGTCAGCTCGGGCATTCTGCTCTCTGGGCACATGCACCACTTCAAAGGAGATAAAGGAATTCTTCAATTCCTGTACATACTCCAGGTAAGCCGCCATTTGTGGGTCTTTAGCCTGGAACTCGCCTGTTACTTGTCCCGTGACTAACAGCGAGTCACTCTTAGCCATCAGCACCCTAGCTCCCATCTCCTTGGCCAGCAAGATACCGGCGATCAGCGCCTCATATTCTGCTTGGTTGTTGCTGGCCTTGAAGGCAAACCTTAAGGATTGTTCGATCAGCACGCCATTGGGTCCCTCCAAGATGACCCCAGCACCGCTACCCTGCTGGTTCGACGATCCGTCCACTGAAAGCACCCAACAGAAGTCATCCCCCTCAACTCGTGTCGTTTTAGACGAGAGCTCGACCACGAAGTCTGCGAAGATCTGCCCCTTGATCGGACCTCGGGGCTCATACTTAATATCAAACTCCGACAGCTCCACTGCCCACTTCACCATCCTCCCAGCAACGTCGGGCTTCTTCAAGACCTTCTGGATGGGCAGGTCGGTCATCACCAGTATTGTGAAGCTATGGAAATAGTGGCGTAACCTCCTTGCCGAAAAGACTACTGCCAGTGCAGCCTTCTCCAGGGCCTGATATCTCCTTTCGGGGCCCTGCAGCACCTTACTAACAAAATAAATGGGCTTTTGAGCCTGGTCCTGGTCCTGGGCGAGCACCGCACTCACCGCCTTCTCAGTTACAGCAAAATACAACCTGAGAGGGGTTCCCACCAGTGGTTTGCGCAGAACCGGCGGGCTCGCTAGATACTCTTTAAGCTTGACGAAGGCTTCTTCACACTCCTTCGTCCAGGAAAATTTGTTATTCCGCCTTAAACACTGGAAATATGGATGGCCCTTCTCTCCGCTGGCTGACACGAAACGAGACAGGGCGGCCATCCGACCTGTAAGCTGCTGCACTTCCTTCACAGTAGCCGGGCTCCTCATCGCCAAGATGGCAGCGCACTTGTCAGGGTTGGCTTCTATTCCTCTTTCAGTTAAGACAAATCCCAGGAACTTTCCTGCCTCCACGCCAAAGATGCACTTCTCGAGATTCAGCTTTAACCTAAACTTGGCGATCGTAGTGAACAATTCCTCCAAGTCTGCAACGTGCTTGCTCTTCTCTGGCGAGGTCACGACCATGTCATCTACGTAGGCTTGCACATTTCTTCCCAACATTGGCGCAAGTACCCGATCCATCAACCTCTGGTACGTGGCCCCCGCATTCTTCAGCCCAAATGGCATCACCTTGTAGCAGTAGCACGATCTCTCGGTCATGAAGGAGGTCTTCTCTTCATCCATGGGATGCATCTTTATCTGGTTGTACCCCGAGAAGGCATCTAGAAAACTTAGCAACTTACACCCTGCAGCACTGTCAACCAGGGCGTCTATGCTTGGCAAAGGATACGAATCCTTTGGGCAAGCCTTGTTCAAATCAGTGAAGTCGACGCACATGCGCCACTTCCCATTGCTCTTCTTTACCAGCACGACGTTGGCCAACCACTCAGGGTACTGCAACTCCCTGATATGGCCTGCAGCGAGGAGCTTCTGGGTTTCGTCTCTAATCGCCTGCCTCCTCTCCTCGTTGAACTTCCTTCTCCTCTGGCGTACCGGTCTGACCTGATTGTCCATCGCAAAATGATGGCACAAAAAGTCGGGATCGATCCCGGGCATGTCCGAAGCGGACCATGCAAACGCATCCAGATGCCGCTCTATCACCTTGGCGATCTGGTCCTAAAGCTCAACTTCCAGAGATCTTCCCAGCTTGAAGATCTTTCCCCCGATCTCTCTTTCGAGCCACTGCTCGACGGGTTTTGGTCTGGTTTCTCTGGCGATCACCGCCCTGGCGATTCCCACTCCCTCGCTTCCTTAGGGCGATTCCTCGCCTCTTCTTCCTCTAGACCGGCGTTCCCCTCCCCCAGCTCCGCATCCACTATCACCACGTCACTTCCGGCGGTCTCTTCCATTACCGTCGGCCTGGGCTTCACACCAGGAGGCGGGGTGGTTGTCACGTAACTCACCGACCTCTTGTTCTTCAAGCTATTCTCATAGCACTTCTTCGCTTCTTTCTGGTCGGATTTGATGGTGATCACCACCCCCTCCATAGACGGCAACTTCACCTTCATGTGCCGGGTCGACGGTATAGCGCCTATTCTGTTGAGCGTGGGTCTTCCCAGCAGAATGTTGTATGCTGAAGGAGCGTTCACGACAAGGTACTTGATTTTCTCTGTTCTCGAACCAGCCTCATCTGTAAACGTAGTCCTCAACTCTATGTACCCCCTGACCTCTACCTGGTCGCCAGCGAAACCATACAAACACCCTCCATAGGGCCTCATATGGTCAAGGGGTAGCTCCAACTGCGTGAAAGTCGGCCAGAACATCACGTCTGCCGAGCTTCCTTGGTCCACCAGAACCCTGTGGACCTTCCTTCTTGCTGTGATCAGCGAGATGACTATGGGGTCGTTGTCATGAGGCACAACGTCCCGAAGATCTTGCTTTGTGAACGTAATGTCCACATTCGGCGAGTGGTCCTCAAACATATCCACCGTCATCACAGACCTCGCATACTTCTTCCTCTGTGATGCGGTGCATCCACCACCCGAGAAACCTCCTGCAATAGTGTGGATTTCTCCGTGGGTAGGCATCTCGTGCTGCTGAGCCTCACCACCTGCTGGATGGGAGCTTGACGCGCCCCCTGTCCTTCTATCCAGCAAATAATCATTCAGGAACCCGCTCTTGACCAGGTCGTCGAGCTGGTATCCCAAAGCTAAGCATGAGTCCACGGTATGGCCAAAGCCCTGGTGGAATTCGCACCAGGCATCTGGCTTTGGTCCCAACACCTTATCGCCCACCTTCTCGGGCGCCTTCATCCTAGCTGATATATTGGGAATGGCGATCAGGTCCGCCAATCCCATGACAAACTTGTGCTTTGGCGGGCGATTGTACTCCCGGCGTGCTGGTTGAGAGCGGCCTGGGCCCCTGCCTTTGTTCTTCCTTGGATCGTAAGGATGGCGAGTCCTCTGATCCCTCTTGGCCGCCGCTGTCTCCAGCACCCTCTGTGGCTGGATCCTGGTCTGGGCACGTGGCCTAGCGGGAGCCACGCTTCCCCTCTTCTCGGCGACCTCACTTTCATCGGCGATGTGGGCCACCGCAAGTCGCCTGACTTCAGCAAATGTGGCGGGGTGAGCCCTGATCAATGCCTCGCAGAAGGGTCCCGGCAGCACGCCCTTCTTGAATGCGTAGACCAACATCTCTTCATCCTTGGCCGGCGAGCGAACCATCTGTGCCCCAAAACGATTCAAGTAGTCCCTGAGGGACTCTCCCTGATACTGCCTTATGTCGAACAAATCATAAGACACCCTGGGCGGTGCCTTGTTCACTATGTACTGCTCGACGAAGATCTTCGAAAACTGTTGGAAGTTGGTTATGTGACCTGTAGGCAGGCTCACAAACCATTCCAGCGCCGTTCCCTGGAGTGTGCTCACAAACATCTTGCAGTACACGGCGTCTGACCCTCCTGACAGCATCATCTGCGTATGGAACGTGGTGAGATGTGCCTCAGGATCCTCCACGCCGGTAAAAACAGCCTTCACAGGTACCACACTCGCAGGGATAGGCGTGTCTGTAATCGCCTGAGCGAAAGGCATAGGGAAAACGCGAGGCGGCGTTGACGGCGCGACCTCTTCAGCGACTGGACGCCCTCGCTGCTCCTGAAGAGCTTGAAGCAGTTCCTCAGTCACTCTGCTAAGCTCATCATTCCTGGCCCGAGAGGCGACCAGGTCCTCGTGCATTCTTGCCTGCTCTATACGCGAGGCTTCCACATTCGCCTGCAATGAACGCATGATTTCCACCATCTGCGCCATAGTCATGGCGCCTTCAGCAGCACCGGGCGCAACTGGACTTGAACGGTTGCTTCTCATTTTTCTCATGAAAACTTGACAAATCACAGAGAGCGATGAACAACACCTTCTTCAGCGACGATCGATTCAGCGATCAATCGGCCAGAACTTCGCGAAACTTCAAAGAACCTCAAGAACACAGCAAACCTTCACAGAAACCTGCAACTCCACCAAAAACCAACGCTTCTTCCACGAAAATCCAAACGAGCAACAGAACTCAGATCTCACCGATTAAAACTCGCGTAAGCATCAAAAAACCTCACCTCACCGAACAAAAACTCAAACGAACGGTGGAAAATGGTTGCACCAGCACACAACCAAACAGAAACCGCAGAAACCTCCAAGAACTCACGCCGTGGATGGGAACAGGTTTTACACGGCCCCACGGTGGGCGCCTGATGATCCTGCTTGTTGACCGAAACGCTGGAGCTTTGCCTCGTCAAACTTGGATCGACTTCTACGCCGTGTTAGCCTCCGTCTTTCACTGCGATCCACCTCAAGAACCTGCAAAAGACGAAACGGCGCCGCTGCGGCCGATCACGCTCCGATGCCCAAGTCAGCGACTGAACCACCAATTACTTAAGAGTAAAACTCAAGAACTCTAAGGAACCGTGACCAGTTCTCTCTCAGTGTACTCAAGACTCGCAAGCGTAAAGAAAACAATCTGAACGTGCGTACCTCAGAAGTTCGTTGGAAACTCTTATATACCTGGGCACTTTCTCTCTCCTGGCAGTTACACATCTGGACACGTGGCTCGCATCCAGCTGTACACGTGCCATCATCTAGAGTATCCTTGACTTGGGCGCTACTTCTGACTCTTCTTTGGCTAAGTTACTTATGCATGATATACTCAGTGCATAGTTGCCTTGGAGCGTGATCTCTTCTGGGTGGCGAGTTCGGGTGCCTTCGTACACCTTCCCTGTGGTCTCGCGCAGCCGCCTTCATGATCTGCCCTACCTGCTTCACCGTGTATGTTCGAGTGTGCTATCTCCCGAGCTTCATCCTCTAGCCAGCTGGGAAATGACCATCTGCCTTCATCTTCGGCGATGTCCTTGTTTCGGCGATCTCTAATCACTTGGTCGCCTGGGTTCACATCTGGCGACTTCATCTTCAACCCGGTGACCGCCGGTTTAGGTATGCTGGAGATCGGAGCACGCCAACTTAATAACTGGCGACTACACGAAGCCTCCAACTTCCTTCCCTTCTGCCATCCAGGTGTCCCATCCCACATGTCTATACAATAGCTTGATGCCACGTCATCACTTCCGACTACCAAGGCGGTACACCAACGTTATTTAGCGGATGGTGTGCTTCCAATTGACTCAACTGAGGCCAGAAAAATAAAAAAGAGCTCCAGCAAGTTTACCCTTATTGACGGCGAGCTGTACAGGTTTGGATTCACACACCCTCTTCTTGTATGTATACACGGAGAGAAGTGCACGAGGATTATGGCTGAGCTCCATGAGGGAATTTGCGGGAGCCACATTGGAGGTCGATCGCTGGCGACAAGGACTATCTGATGGCATTTCATGTGTTCTTCTTGAATCAAGGTAGTGAAAAATGGGGCGGAAGCAATGGGTGAGTGAAACAAAGCCCTCCTAGGAGTTGTGATGGCTTTGAAGGTGCATGATGAGTATGGATTAGAGAGGTTCAGCCAGCTCTATGAAGAAAGGTGAAGGGAGTGAAGTTTATAGCCTAGATTTCTAGGAGAAGTAAAGCTAGTGCACAAAATGGGCAGCATAACAATACTCAAATAAACTTGTCCAATACAATGAGATAGCCTCCCTATTTATAGGCTAGGTGGACGTAAATGTTAAGCCACCTTTCTAAAGAAAATAAAACCAAAAATTAAATCTAAATCTAAGGTGCCATGACCGGCCATACACTACCCTAGATTCTAGAAGGTTTCCATAAAAAATGCTTCCTACACTATCCTATCTACTAAGTACCCCCAATGGGCCTTTATGCAAACATATACAAAGCCTTCTCTCTTCCATCCGTGGCCTCATTTGCTTGTGTTTGAATATGTTTGGCCATTGATCTTGTAAGGGGTCCTAGACGGTCTAGCTCCATGGATAGCCTCCCTCCTTCACGGTCTAGACGCTCACCTTCACGTCCTAGACGCTTACTTTCACGTCCTAGACGCTCACCTTGGTCTTGGTCTTGGTCTAGACGCTCTCCTTGGCTTGTGCCTTGGCTTCCTTGGGTAGGTGTGCTTGGCCCTCCTCCATCATCCCCTCCCCCTTGGAAAGGATTTGTCCTCAAATCCAGCTCGTCATCGTCATTGGTTCCTAGAAATGGAGAAAGATCAATTACATTAAAAGTGTCATGTACTCCATATTCAAGAGGTAGGTCCAATTTATAAGCATTGTTGTTGACTCGCTTGAGAACTTGGAAAGGTCCATCACCTCGGGGACTTAGTTTGGACTTCCTTTGAGTTGGAAATCTATCTTTGCGAAGGTGAAGCCAAACTAAGTCTCCTTCCTCAAAAATTATTTCTCTCTTCCCTTTGTTGTTGTATTTTGTGTACTTCTCATTTTGTTGTTGTATTTGAATTTTAATCTTCTCATGCATTTTCTTGATAAAATCAGCTTTGATTACTCCTTCCTTATGCACAAAATCTTGTGGATTAGGAAGGGGTATCAAATCCATGGGCGTGAGAGGATTAAAACCATATACTACCTCAAAAGGAGAAGCATTAGTAGTCTTGTGAACTACTCTATTGTAAGCAAATTCGATGTGGGGAAGGTACTCATCCCAAGATTTGTGGTTTCCCTTCATGATAGCCCTAAGCATAGTTCCAAGAGATCTATTGACTACTTCGGTTTGACCATCCGTTTGAGGATGACAAGAAGTTGAAAATTGTAGTCTTGTTCCAAGTTTACCCCAAAGAGTTTTCCAAAAGTGGCTTATAAACTTGGGATCTCGATCGGACACTATACTTCTAGGGAGACCATGGAGTCTCACCACTTCTCTAAAGAAGAGTTTAGAAATATTTTGAGCATCATCCACTTTGTGGCATGGAATAAAGTGGGACATTTTGCTAAAACGGTCCACTACCACAAAGATAGAGTCATGGCCTCTTGCAGTCCTAGGAAGTCCTAAAATGAAATCCATGCTAATGTCTTCCCAAGGAGCATTTGCAATCGGCAAAGGGGTGTAGAGTCCATGCGGCATTGTTCTAGACTTTGCTTTTAAACATGAGATACATCTAGAACAATGTCGTTGGACATCTTTCCTCATGTGTGGCCAACAAAATTTTGCTTTTAAAAGATCTAGAGTTTTATCAACTCCAAAATGGCCCATGAGTCCCCCTTCATGTGATTCTTTGACAAGGAGTTTTCTATGTGTTCCTTGGGGAATGCAAAGTTTTCCTTCTTTAAAAAGATATCCCTCGGACACATAGTAACCTCCTTGCGCTCTATGTAGACATTTGGCATAGATGGATGAGAGTTCTTGATCTTCTTGGTAAAGCTCTCTTATGTGGTCAAATCCAAGAATTTGGGCACCTAGTTTTGAAAAGAGAGTGTGCCGTCTTGAAAGAGCATCGGCCACTATATTGGTGCTTCCTTTCTTGTATTTGATTACATAAGGAAATTGTTCAAGAAATTCCATCCATTTAGCATGTCTCTTGTTGAGCTTGTGTTGGCCCTTTAAATATTTTAAAGACTCGTGATCACTATGGATAACAAATTCTTTGGACACAAGGTAGTGTTCCCAATTCTTTAGGGCTCGCACAAGAGCATAGAGCTCTTTGTCATAGGTGGGGTAGTTGAGGGTGGCACCATGGAGTTTTTCACTAAAATAAGCAATGGGGTGTCCACCTTGCAACAAAACCGCACCTATGCCTACCCCCGATGCATCACACTCTATCTCAAAAGTTTTGGAAAAATTTGGAAGAGATAGAATGGGTGCATTGGTGAGTTGAGCTTTGAGCCTTTGAAAGGCTTGCTCATGCTTTTCATTCCAACAAAATGCAACATCTTTTTTCACAAGTTCATTCAAAGGAGAAGCTAGACTAGAAAAATTAGGGACAAACCTTCTATAGAAGCTAGCTAACCCATGAAAACTTCTTACATCACTTACATTTTGTGGAGTTGGCCACTCGCGGATGGCTTTGATTTTCTCGGGATCTACATGCACCCCCTTTTTGTTAACTATGAAACCTAAGAAAACTACACTATCTACACAAAAGGTACACTTATCCCTATTGGCAAAAAGACTATTTTTCCTAAGAACTAGAAGAACTTCCCTAAGGTGACTTAGATGGTCTTCTAGGCTTTTACTATAGACTAAGATATCATCAAAGTAAACTACTACATATTTACCTATACAATCCCTCAAGGTGTGATTCATAAGCCTCATGAATGTGCTTGGAGCATTAGTAAGCCCAAAGGGCATCACCAACCACTCGTATAGTCCAAATTTGGTCTTAAAAGCGGTTTTCCACTCATCACCCTCCTTGATTCGAATTTGGTGATATCCACTTTTAAGGTCAATTTTGGAGAATAGAGTTGACCCATGCAATTCATCAAGCATATCATCAAGCCTTGGGATTGGATGCCTATACTTGATGGTGATGTTGTTGATTGCTCTACAATCACAACACATACGCCATTTTCCATCTTTTTTTGGCACCAACAAGACAGGTACAGCACAAGGGCTTAGGCTCTTTTGAACCCAACCCTTCTCCAACAAGTCTTGAACTTGTGATTCTATCTCCTTTGTTTCCTCGGGGTTGGTTCTATAAGCAGGCCTATTTGGTAGGCTTGCCCCCGGTATAAAGTCAATTTGATGTTCTATCCCCCTAAGAGGAGGAAGCCCAATGGGTCCTTCTTGGGAGAATAGATCTTCAAATTCACTCAAAAGGTTTTCTACTTGAGGAGGTAAAACCATGAGTTCACTACTTGTGGCAGTGCATGTAAGTGCTCCTTTACAAAAGATAAGGCTTGGTTGTTCAACAAGAAGCAAGTTTTCAAAAACATTTTCAAGAGGTTTTTCTTGTTGACCAACCTTGTGGGAAGGAACACTCTTCTCCCACGCCTTTCTATCCCTAAGGATTTTCTCTTTTTCTAGCTCTCTCTTTTTTTTTTTTTTTTCCTCATCCCTCTTTTGTTTCATTTGTATTTGGTCTTTCACCACTTGAGAATGTGGTAAAGGACTAAGTACAAACTTCTTATATTTATGGGTGAAGGAAATCTCGTTAGTGAGACCATCATGCAAGGTTTTCTTGTCAAATTGCCATGGCCTCCCTAATAAGATATGGCAAGCTTCCATAGGTACTACATCACATGAAACTTTGTCTTTGTAGTTCCCTATGGAAAACTTGATTTCCACTTGCTTGTCTACATGTAGTTCCCCATTTTCATTAAGCCATTGAAGTTTGTAAGGTTTTGGGTGAGGAACTACTTGTAGCTTAAGCTTTTCAACCATCCTAGCACTACAACAATTACAACTAGATCCACTATCCACAATGAGAGAACATATATTTTCTAAAACATTGCATCTTGTATGAAAGATGTTCTCCCTTTGTGTTTCCATGGATGTGCTAGGGTGATTGTTGAGGGTTCTCCTAATCATAAGCAATTCTCCCTCTAGTGGAGCTACCCTTTCATCCTCTCCCCCTTCCTCTTTCTCACTAGGCTCATCCTCGCCACTAGTGTACTCGTCTACACCTTTTAAAAACAAAGTCCTTTGGTTTGGACATTGTGCTTGCACATGCCCCCTACCATAGCACTTAAAACACTTGACATCTCTAGCTCGGATGGGTGGGGTTGAGGTTTCTTTGGTGAAGGGTTTGGTAGGCTCTTTTGGTTTTTCCTTGGATGTACTACCCTCCCTTCTAAACTCTTTCTTGGGATAAAAGCTAGAATAGGGGCTCACCTTTTGACTTGAAGTTTTGCGCAAGTTTTGTTGCTCAACTTTAATGCAAAGTTGAACCAAATCATTCAAGTCTTGATAAGGTAAGAGCTCTACTCTATCTCTTATCTCAAGTGATAGGCCACTAAGGAACCTAGCAATGGTGGTTTCCTCTTCCTCTCTAATAGAGGCTCTCATCATATAGAGCTCCATCTTTTGTCTATACTCCTCTACGCTCATATTTCTTTGTTGGAGTCTTTGGAGCTTGTCCATTAACTCCCTATGGTAGTAAGAGGGTATATGTCGACGTCTTAGGGCTCCCCTAAGGTCATTCCAATATGTAATGGAAGGTTCCCTATGAAGACGTCTATCTCTTTCGAGAGAGGTCCACCAATACATGGCATTCCCTTGGAAACTAAGGGTGGCTAGGGGTACTTTTCGTTCCTCACTTACCCTATGGCAAGCAAAAAGTTGCTCTACCTTCATCTCCCAATCTAGATATACTTCTACATTTTCCTTACCATGGAAATGAGGTAGGTCTACTCTTGTTTCCCTTGGCACCTCTTGTTCCCTTTGCCTAGTTCTTCTAGGGGGTGGTTGGTAATAATCATTGATTCTACGGCTTCCCTCCCCTAGAGATTCAATACTTTGAGAATGTGATGCATGAGTTTTTTTTTATTTTTGTGATTTTTGTGACTTCTCTTCTTGAGCTTTAGCCAACTCATTGATTTTGTTCTCATTCTCCAATTGTCTAAAAGATATTAATTGTACCACTTGGGATACTTCTTTTAAAAGAGTTTTCAAAGATTTTACTTCACTTTCTATAGACTTTGGAGAGTGAGAAGAAGAAGACATGGCTAAAACTTTGTGTATATAGGTGTTTTACTTGGAGAAAGTTTAGGAAAGTTAGAGAAGGGAGTTTTCCAGGTAAGGGAGGTGAGTCACAATGGACTACTTAAGTACCAAGCCTTTTCCTTGCCAAAAACTTTTCCTCCAATGACTTCACACAAAATTTTCTCTTAGTAGAACACTTAGAACACAAGAAGTTGAGAAATCAAAAAGCAAGAAAACTTATGTAAGCTAGATATGCAGCAAACTAGTCGGTATAGCACAAATTTAAACAATACTAAACATGCAAAACGTTTCTACCAAAACAAAAGAAATACAAGTTCAAACAAGCAACAAATTACTAAGCAAAATGACTATGCTATTCGGCCCTAGGTGAGGCTTCTTGGACACTTTGAGCCCTTGAAGACACACTCACCGTCTAAAACGTAATTTAAAAGAGGTAATTAACAATAAACCAAGTTGTAAAGGAGATAAGAAAACCCCCTTTGTTGTTCCTCTTTTTGGTTAGTGCACTTTCTTTGTTGTCTTGATTGTTGATCTTCTAGGTGTTTGTAGTGTTTGTCTCAAGAAGCTTGTTTCGCCTTAGCTTTGACTCCTCCTTAGAAAGTTGGCTTTAATTCTCCAATTTCCAGCACCTATTCACAAGGGCTTAACCTTAAACCAAGTCAAATTCCATGCAATAAGCACCAAGAGAGAATTAATTTCCAGCACCCACAAAAGAGAGGTCAAGAAACAAAAGCAAGAAACAAATTTAATTGAAAGAAAACAGTACCACCAAAAGGATTTATAATATGACAACTTAGAAAGAGATTCAAGAAATTAAAGCAAACAATTAAAGGTACTCAATAAAAGTTGGCACACAAAAGGAATTCCTAAAGAAAAACACTAGATTAGATGACCAAATAAAAAAAAAACAGCACCACTGGAAAATGTTGTGGGCCAGAAAACAGTTTTGTTCCCCGATTTATGCTGAGCTGTAATTGTAAAATTTGTTTCTGAAATTTGGATACAAGAAAATTCAGGATCTTAGCTAAATTTTGGCTTTGGAATCACCTAAAACGCATGCACCATTTTTTTTTAATAATTTTTGCAAATTTGGTGTGCAGTTAGGCCAGCTGGAACGCTCAAGATTCGCACTCTGATTTTGTGAGATTTATCATTTTTTTTCTGTTGCTTCTTTTGACCTCATTCTTTTTTTGTCTTTTCTATAACACCTTAAACTTGCATTTTCCAGAAATTCAGAATTTTCCTATGGGTAGAAAAATTTTGTTAAACAAAACAGCCCAGAACAGAGAGGTGATACAGGGGAAATCTGGAAAACTGGAAGAAAACAGCAAGATAACCAAAATTAACACAATGGAAAATGGGAGAAAGGAAATTGTGTATGAACTAAGACACAATTATGAACTCAAACTAAAAATAAAAAGCACCAAAGGATCAAAATAACAGCAGATTAAAGCAATATAAAGAGACCCAAAACAAGAAACAATCAAGCCAAAAAATAGGACTACTAAGAAGTGATGACAATATGGATGAACATGACTTGACAAAACATGTATAGATTCAGAAATTTAAAGACTCAAAGCATAATATGAAGCAAAATAATGAAAGCAATAAAGACTCAAAGCCTAAAACAAAAATAGCAACACAAAGGTGTATGGAATCCTATCACAAATTGCACAAGAACTTGTTCAAGATCAAATGAACAAGAGTGCTTGGGTTGGATCTTCCACAAAGCACACCAAGAACAAATTAAAAATATAAAAAACAGCAAGACAAGTAAGGAATTGAAATGACAAAGATGAAATAAAGAAGAACTGAAATTAAAAAGACAAGCTACTCATCTTGAAGAACCAAAAGCTCATGATACCAAATGATGGCATTTCATGTGTTCTTCTTGAATCAAGGTAGTGAAAAATGGGGCGGAAGCAATGGGTGAGTGAAACAAAGCCCTCCTAGGAGTTGTGATGGCTTTGAAGGTGCATGATGAGTATGGATTAGAGAGGTTCGGCCAGCTCTATGAAGAAAGGTGAAGGGAGTGAAGTTTATAGCCTAGATTTCTAGGAGAAGTAAAGCTAGTGCACAAAATGGGCAGCATAACAATACTCAAATAAACTTGTCCAATACAATGAGATAGCCTCCCTATTTATAGGCTAGGTGGACGTAAATGTTAAGCCACCTTTCTAAAGAAAATAAAACCAAAAATTAAATCTAAATCTAAGGTGCCATGACCGGCCATACACTACCCTAGATTCTAGAAGGTTTCCATCAAAAATGCTTCCTACACTATCCTATCTACTAAGTACCCCCAATGGGCCTTTATGCAAACATATACAAAGCCTTCTCTCTTCCATCCGTGGCCTCATTTGCTTGTGTTTGAATATGTTTGGCCATTGATCTTGTAAGGGGTCCTAGACGGTCTAGCTCCATGGATAGCCTCCCTCCTTCACGGTCTAGACGCTCACCTTCACGTCCTAGACGCTTACTTTCACGTCCTAGACGCTCACCTTGGTCTTGGTCTTGGTCTAGACGCTCTCCTTGGCTTGTGCCTTGGCTTCCTTGGGTAGGTGTGCTTGGCCCTCCTCCATCACTATCCGTGCAGGCTATTACTGGCCCACGATGAGAGAAGATTGCAAGAGATACGCCCAGCGTTGCAAGCAATGCCAGCAGCACGCCGATTGGCACAAGGCACCCCCAGAAGAGCTGAAGTCGATTTACAGCCTCTGGCCGTTCCATACTTAAGGAATTGACATTCTGGGACCCTTCCCATTGTCGATCAGGCAAATGAAGTACTTGGTAGTGGCGATTGAATACTTCACCAAGTGGATCGAAGCAGAGCCAGTGGCCCAGATCACCGCACACAAGATCGAGAGCTTTGTATGGAAGAACATAGTGTGCCAGTTTGGTGTGCCTAAACGCCTGGTGTCAGACAATGGGACTCAGTTTGCAAGTCACATCTTGAAAAAGCTGTGCGAAGAGGTGGGGATACAACAGGTGTTTGCATTCGTCGAGCACCCACAGACGAATGGCCAAGTGGAGTCTGCCAATCGGGTGTTGCTGAGAGGTTTAAAGAGAAGATTAGAGAAAGCTAAGGGATCGTGGGCTGAAGAGGTACCCCGCATAGTTTGGGCATACCATACCACTGAGCAGTCAGGAACCCACGAGACCCCCTTTAGTTTGATTTATGGATGTGATGCGATGATTCCAGTCGAAATCCAGGAAAGCTCGCCGAGATTCCAGAACTTCGTGGCGGAAGACTCGAACGAAGAAAGAAGAATGAATCTGGATTTGCTGGATGAGGTCAGGGAGGAGGCGAGAGTGAAAGCCGAAGCAGTAAAGAGAAGAGTTGAGAGAAGGTACAACTCTAAGGTAATGTCAAGGCAGTTTAGAAGCGGCGATCTGGTGATGAGGAAGGCCCATTAGTATGAGATGCAGAACAAGTTATCGCCCAAGTGGACGGGACCGTTCAGAATAACCGAGGCGCTCGGGAATGGCGCCTACCGCTTGGAGACGTTAGAAGGAGGGGCGATTCCTCGCACTTGGAACGCCACACATCTCAAGTCGTATTACAGTTAAAGCCTTGTAAGTAAAGACGAATATGAAGAGATTTGAATAGTTTCTGTTAAAATAATTTCAAGGGGGCACTCTTTTTCCCCTGAGGAGGGTTTTTAATGAGGCCACCCACTAAAGAAGAGTTTTTCAAAGTTTAAAGCTTCTATGTTTGCATGCTTATGGCTTCAAGAGTTTTAGAAAAAAGGCTTTATTACTCGTATGTGATCTAGGGCAACAGTAAAGTCATATTGCATGCTTCAAATAGTTAAAGTTTTAAAGTCCCATCGTTTTTCGGCGATCGGTGGCAATAGTTAAAGTTTTAAAGTCCCCATCGTTTTTCAGCGATCGGTGGCAATAGTTAAAGTTTTAAAGTCCCCATCGTTTTTCGGCGATCGGTGGCAATAGTTAAAGTTTTAAAGACCCTGTCGTTTTACGGCGATCAGTGGCAGTAGTTAAAAGTTTTAGAGACCTCATCGTCTTTTGGCGATCGGAGGTACCAGTAGTGCAAAAAGCCCTCGGCGCTCTCGTGCATTTTGAGGCAAGAGAAGAAGTCCTACTCGCCTGGAGCGAGTATAGGCGAGAGTTCAGGACAAGATAACAGTTAAAACCCGGGCGCCTAGTCCTTGAGCAGGGGTTACGGGATTCCTTCGGGACGCCCCCTCCTCAAGTATGAATAGCTAGCCCCAGTACCAGATAACAGTTAAAACCCGGGCGCCTAGTCCTTGAGCAGGGGTTAAGGGATTCCTTCGGGACGCCCCCTCCTCAAGTATGAATAGCTAGCCCCGGTACCAGGTAATAGTTAAAATCCGGGCACCTAGTCCTTGAGCAGGGGTTAAGGGATTCCTTCGGGACGCCCCCTCCTCAAGTATGAATAGCTAGCCCCGATACGAGATGAGATTAAAAGTCCTCAGTGCATCTAGGGAAAGGGTAGCCCCTGGGCAAGTTGAGGCACCAGAGAAAATCCTCCTCGCTCTCAAGCGAAGTTGAGGTCAGTTAATAGTTATCAGATAAATCCTCCTCGCCCTCGAGCGAAGCTGAGGTTAGTTAAATAGTAAATTCTCCTCGCCGTGAGCGGGTGCAGGCCAGAACAGGATACAAGACCTCTTTGCGTAAGTAAATTGAGGCATGTTCGAAAGTCCTCACTGCAGAACCAGGGCAACAAATTGATTTTCACAGAGCTAGGCACCAGTTGGCGCCAAGTCGATTTCTTTAAAGCAAGAGTTAGTCGGTTATATCAGATGATTACACAGCAGATGAAAGCAAAACCATGCGCACATTTATATGTATCGAAGAAGAAAATGAAACGGTGAACTTCTTAGTCTTTTTGCTGAAAACAAGTTATCAGCTCAAGACTGGGGGGCTTGTGTACCGACCAGGTCATCAGGCGTGATGACGTGTCTTGCACGTGCTCGAGTGGGGCGTGCTCAATGGAACGCGTAGGCTAGAAAAGATGAATGGCTCGGAAGTAGGCATAGTCACCAATCGGTGGATTGGTGTTCTCCGATCTCTAGTGTGCGTAACCGACGGTCACCAGAGTTGCATCGCAGTCGCCGTATGAGAATGCTAGGAGATCGGATGGTTTACACACCGCCACAAGGAGCACGTCGCCGGGTCTCCCAGCGAACTTAAGGCTGTCGAAGGCTCAGAAGGGTAATTCCAAGGGTGTAAGTTCAGTAAGACGATGGTGGCACCAGCTTGGGGATGAAAGTCGAGTGGGTTGGGGGAAACAACTTGCTCATCAGCGACAGTATTCCCAGAGTGGACATTTGTTGGTGGCAAGGTTTCCCCAGCTAGAACATGCATGGCGTAGCAGTAAGGAGGGTGCCATTCGCGATGAGCGATATCACAGAGATGATGCACTTTGTTGCATCCGATACTCGCCTTGTCGGGTGGTGTTTCACAGCACATTACGTGCTGGGTTGCTCCTTGAGTTGAGGACTTAGCTGTGCGGCTGGTTACTACACAAAGAATGACGTTTGAGTTGCCCCAGTCTAGATGATGACACGTGTAGGGCTGGGCGCTGCCTGCTGTCACAGCCCAGATGGCGACACATGCAGGGCTAGACGCGAGCCACGCGTCCAAAAGCATAACGGCCTGGAGAGAGAAGAAACCCAGCTATAAACGTAACCTTAACAGAATCTGCAGAGGTACGTTTTTCATTACGGCTGATACTGCTAGGGTTGTGTGCCTACAGTACAGTCCTACAGAGCATATTCTCTCTTAGTTTTTGGGTGTTCTTGTCACTGACTTGAGCGTCGGAGCGCCACCGGCCGCAGAGACGCCACTGTGTGTTTTTCAGGTTCTCAGAGAGGCTATCTGTGGAGTGGACTTGGAGGGCACGTGGTGTCAAGCTGGTGAGGAAGATCGTGACGAGGCAACGCTCTTGTGCTAAGTCAACCGGCAGGATCAAATACATATAAGTATGCACATGGTTTCGCCTTTATCTGTTGTGTGATCATCTGATATAACTGACTAACTCTTGCCTCAAAGAAATCAACTTAGCATCAACTGGTGCTTAATTATGTGAAAATCAACTTAACTGAACAAACTATTAATTCGTAGCAATAACACTTAATGCAAGATCACCTACTGAGCAGTAGGCTTGGGTCAATCTTAATATCTGATATATCGTTCGCCTAAACTGCTAAGCTTCATACACATTTCTATGTCATTGCCTAAAACTCTGCTAACTTAGTTCTCGTCGTGTACTTCTTCTTTCAAGCCTCAACCACAAAGCCATAGGCTTCCAAGGATGCTATTTTCCACTTAACTGCCAAGGCGTCCTCTGCGGAGCTGCCTCATACGTTGAGCTATAAGCTTTGCTCATTCTGGGAGGATAG
Source organism: Phaseolus vulgaris (assembly GCF_000499845.2). Lineage (NCBI taxonomy): Eukaryota > Viridiplantae > Streptophyta > Magnoliopsida > Fabales > Fabaceae > Phaseolus > Phaseolus vulgaris. The sequence goes on from NC_023750.2 coordinate 20,347,810, forward strand.
CTGCCTTTAATGGATCTCCCTCTGCCTTCCCTGAGCCTTTAATCTGAAACAACTTGATCTTGACCACTGTTCCCTCATCTGGGGGTAGAGCTGCCTTTCAGATCCCTCTCTACCTCCCTCAGTTTCATAACAATGATCTAGGTAGTGAAGTGTCCTTTGTGAACCTACCTCAGCCACCCCGTAACTTCTCCCACCCTTTGCACCGCACCTGAACTCGTTCAAGACGAGAAGGATTTTAACTACCTTCACAACGCCTGCAAGCGTGGAGGTTTTAACTGGCCTCACTAGGTCAACATAGATGTTTCACTTAAGGGAAAGGGCGTCTTCTATCGACCTTCCTTTCCCATACCTAGGATCATTGACACCCCTGACCTTTCAGTTTCATCTTGCCTGAACTCACTCGAGGGTGAGAAGGACTTTCTTTGGTGCCTCAACTTGCCCAGGGGTTACATCTCTGCCTTCCCCGGATGCACTGAGGACTTTCAAACTTGCCTCGATTTGCTTACGCAAAGAGTTCTTGTAATCTGTTATTGCCTGCGCTCGCTCACGGCGAGGAGGACTTTTCTGATGCCTCAACTTGCCCAGGGGTTGCATCTCCTCCTCCCCCGGATGCACTGAGGACTTTCAAACCTGCCTCGATTTGCTCACGCAAAGAGGTCTTCTTGCCTGCGCTCGCTCGCGGCAAGGAGGACTTTTTTTATGCCTCAACTTGCCCAGGGGTTGCATCTCCTCCTCCCCCGGATGCACTGAGGACTATCAAACTTGCCTCGCTTTGCTCACGCAAAGAGGTCTTGTAATTTGTTCTTAACTGCGCTCGCTCACGGTGAGGAGGACTTTTTAATCTCTTCTCGCCTACACTCGCTCACGGCGAGGAGGAATTTTCAATCTCTTCTCGCCTACACTCGCTCACGGCGAGGAGGACTAAAAAACTTTATACTCGTGCCTCCGATCGCCAGATGGCGATGAGGACTTAAAACTTTATACTTTAAAACTTTGTACTGGACGCATGCGATCTGAATTCACCATTGCTTTAAATTACGCAAAGGTGATAAAGTCTCTCTCCGAAAACTTGAAAAATGATGAGCATGCAAATTAATAAACCTAGAAACTTTGATAAACTTCGAAACCTTCTTTATTGGGTGGCCTTGTTAAAAACCCTCCTTAGGGAAAAAAGAGTGCCCCTTGAAAAACTGTTTTAACTGAAACTGCTTTAATCCGTTCAAATTAATCACTACTTACAATGCTTTAACTGTGATAAAACCTGAGATGGGTCCCTGACCTCGTCCAGCAAACCCAAGTTCATTCTCCTTTCTTCGTTCGAGTCTTCCGCCACGAAGTTCGTGACGTCCACCTCGGGTGAGTGATCCTCAAAATCCTCCACTTACATTACGGACCTTGCATACTTCCTTCGTTGCGATGCAGTACACCCTCCATCCGAGAATCCACCAGCTATGGTGTGGATCTCTCCGTGAACGGGTACATCGTGCTGCTGTCCCTCACTGCCCGCCGACTGTGAGCCTGATGATTGGCCCGCTTGCTTCTCCAACAAGTAATCCTTCAAGAAACCATTCTTCACAAGCTCATCCAACTGGTATCCCAGCGCCAAGCAGTTGTTTATGTTATGCCCAAATGCCTTGTGAAATTCGCACCATGATTCTTTGTGAGGTCCCAGTATTTTGTCGGACTTCACTGGTGACCTCAACCTGTCGGCTATATTGGGCACAACGATGAGATCTTTGAGTTCTACTACAAAGTTGTGCCTTAGAGGTCTGTTGCTCTCTCTCCTTCCTTCTGATCGACCCTTAGGTTGAGCTTTCCTTGTCTCGAAGGTGTGCCTCCTGTCCTGATCCTTTCTTTGTGTAGTAGCTTCGTGGACTCTGGCGGGTTGCGTGTGTATCTGCGCTCTTGGCCATGCGGGTGCAGCAGTCGTGCACTTCTCGTATGCCTCGCCCTCTGAGGCAATGTGCTCTACCGCTCGTCGCCTTACTTCAGCAAAAGTTTTGGGGCGGCTGCAGTTAAGCGATTTACTGAAAGACTCGGGACGCACCCCCTTCCTGAATGCGTACACGATCATGGGCTCATCCGTAGTACCCACTTTTACCACTTGCGCTCTGAAGCGGCTTATGTATTCCTTCAGAGTTTCCCCTTGGTATTGCTTCACGTCGAAAAGTTCGTACGAAACTGGGGCCGGGGCCCTGTTGGCTAAATACTGCTCTCTGAATAGTCGTGAGAGCTGGGCGAAAGACGTGATGTGACCCTCTGGGATGCTGATGAACCAATCCATAGCCATCCTAGTCAAAGTTCTCATGAAGAGCTTGCACCTTACGGCATCAGAACCGCCAACCAACAACATCTGTGTGTGGAACGCAGTGAGGTGTGCCTCAGGATCCTCTATCCCTAGGAAGGTTACCTTGGGCCCCGTGAACGTGTTGGGGATCGCTGTCTCTTGGATCGCCTGTGAGAATGGTGTTGTGAATTACCTAGGTGGGGAGGCAGCCTCAGGCTCGTCCACACCGCGCCATCCACGGCGTAACTCCTCGTTGGCACGGTGGAGCTCATCGTTTCTCGCCTGAGCAGCTGCGAGATCTGCCTGCATGCGCTCTTGCTCCGCTTTCGACGCTGCCATTGCTTCCTGCAGCCCTTGCATCATGCCCATTAGCTGTTGCATGGTCATCTCTTCACCTCTGGCGCGTGCAGGTCTGGTGGTCATGGCTTTTTGGAGACCCTCTTAACTTATCTGGGTTTTGAGAACTAGAACTGAAAAACGTGTGTGGTGGGACTGATGTTTATATCTGCCCCACGGTGGGTGCCAATGTTCCCGCCGGTTGACCAGGGTCGTCTTCGTGCGTGGCTTGTCCTCACGAGCTATGGCACCTTCATTCCGCTCCGTCTGTGAATACTTGAAAAGAAGTGAACAAAGGGGCGCCCTCGCGGCCGTTTGCATTCCGACGATCAAGTTAGCTAGCGAGAAACATCAAAGGTGACGCACCTCCGTATCGGAACACCATAAACGAATACTCTGAAGGTGGTCAGAAATAACTATACTGAATCAGTAAAACTGGGTTGCCCTAATTGCCTTGTGCTCACAGCTGGGTGCGCCGTCAAGAACAATTAGGGTTTGTGCTCTGTGTGACTATCCGAATTAGGTCAAAAAACTCGGATCCCTTTCAAACGTCCCAAGGCCCCTTTTTATACACCTCCCGCATTTAAAGCGCGTTAAAGCGCATTGAAAGTGTATCAAAAATGTGCCTTGAAACATTTGATACGTAAACTAAATTAACGCGTACCTTAGCAAACATTCACTGAAACATTTAATGAGCACGTGCTAATTGCCATGTGTCCTCCTGACTTGATCGTTACTCTGTGCGGAGGGCCTCACAGCGTCGTAACCCAACTTAGGATTAATCCATTGTGTGAGTCCTCCTTCCTTGAAGTGCATATAGCGCGTGGGGTGACTTTCTGGGCGCCAACTCATGCGCCCCAGGCTCGAGTCACTCGCCCTGGGGGTGTATCTACCTTTCTCTCGTACCATGCACATGGTTCTCCTCTGGTCGTGGCCCTCTCTTGGGTCGTATCTGTCCCAGGGTCTCCCAGCAGTGGCGTGGATTCTTCATGAGTCAAGTTTACCCCCTACTGGTACTAGAGCTTATGGCCTTGAAGCCACCTTTCTTTGTTACTGTTCTAAGCTATCAAGGTCCAAGGCTTCCTCACGGTGTCGCCCCCTCCACGGTCTTTCCTACCCATGGGCATCGGGGGGTAACACCATCGATATCTTCGCTTGGCTATGTCTTCGCTTGGCTATGTCTTCTCTTGGCGACGCCTTATCTTGGCGATGCCTCTATCGGGCGATGCCTCTCTTGGGCGATGCCTCTCTTGGGCGATGTCAGACCACCTGATCTTCCATTATCTAACATGTTGGTGACACACAAAGCGACGACAACCGATTATGTACGCCGCAGGACGCCACTTCCATAAGCGGTGACTATGTTGCCTTCTTGACCACCCACCTTTCTCTTGTCCATGTCATCACACCCGATGACCTGATCGGTACAATTTCATATGAACATGGAGATGAAAGAAAGAAGAACTTATGGAGAGGGATGCTTTGGTTTGATGATCACGCCACTTAGAGGATGAAGGCTCCAAGATGAGTGAGCTAGTGTCCCCACTTGAGAGAACCAAATGCACTCAAGATAAGACAAGGTGTAGGAGAAGACAAGCTCTCACAAATTCTCTCTCAAATTGAGTAGAGTTTCTCTATTGCTAATTTCCAATCTGAATTTTACAAGAGCCCACACCTCTATTTATAGTGTGAGGGTGCTGGAAAATAGGTGGGAAAATTCAAATAAAACCATTTGAAATTCCCACCAAAAACAAGTCACATGGGAGGTGTGACCTTTTTCTACTATGACACCTCCTAAAAACTACACCTACACCTACTCTCCTAAGTCACATGGACAATGTGACTTTATTTTACATATTCATACTCCTTTATTTAATATCCACACCTTCTACAAGAGTAAATCAAATGATGCTCTTTTATTTAATGCTTGGCCTTGCCCCTCATGGGATGGACTTGGGCTTGTTGGGCTTTGGCCTTCTTGGGCTTGGGCTTGGGCTTTGGGCTTGGGCCTCAACTTTATTTTATGTCTTCTTTTAATTTTGAGAATACTAGAAGGAAGAACTTCAAATGTGAGGGTGGATGTCCTCTTCCTTCATTAATAAAAGCCTCCTTTATTTGATTCTCATCAAAACCATTACCAAAAGAGAGGTTTTTCTTCTTAAGAAATGAGTTAGGTATTCTAGATCTTAATAATCTCTACTAAATCTGTTTTTGATACATGCTAAAGTCTATTTGTCAAGACAAATAGGGGGAGAATTAATTGGTTCTTGTATATCTTTATTTGATACTGTACAAATTGTTAAAATCTATGATATGAAAGTGTTTTATGCTGCTACTGATAGAAACAACCGATTGTTTCGTGTAAACAACCGATTGTTTCGTGTAAACAACCGATTGTTTATCATGCTTTATGCTTAGAATATGTAAAAATCTAACTTGTTGCTGTAAGAAGCATTGGGTAGTATAAATGTTATTTTTGCAGGTACTGCTTCAGATGCAATCAGAACAAACACAAGCACCAGGGATTTGTCTTCATCAAATAGGGGGAGATTGTTGAACCAAGTGGTGTTCAAGCTTTGAAGAATCTAAATCCTTTGAAAAATCTAAATCCTTTGAAGGATGTTGAAGCCTTTGCTGTGCTGGTTTAACTTAGTTCTGGGGTAGTTTGAATGTTGTAATCCACCCTTTGATTAAATCTAAAGCATAAGCATCTCAATCTTTGTGAAAGTAAAATGTTTTCAAACTAAGTTAAAACAACCGATTGTTTTGTCGAAACAACCGATTGTTTATACTTAGGTGTTTTGAGAAAAAGATTGAAAACTGTTTTTAAAATGGTTGAACTGTTAAGAACCAAAACAACCAATTGATTCGAGGAAACAACCGATTGTTTGTTTTGGGACTATAACAGAAAAACTGTTTTATCTTTGACTGAGCTTTAAATGTTTTAACTGCTTACGCTCCAGTCATTAAATGTTTTGACCAATCTTTTAATGCAATTTAAGAGTTTGTTAAGATTTGATAACAATCTACATCTTTGAATAAATTCAGAAAAACAGATTTGACAATCAATCTTTGACAAGTTTTTGCTAAGAGTTTTTGAGTTTTTCAAAGAGCTGAGATTGCTAAGAGTGTGTGATTGATCAAAGTTGTGGAATAGGATTCTGCTTGTATTGATTTCAGATTATCTTCTGTAACAAGTGTAATCCTTGTACTCTCTGTAAAAACAAGTTTCGTTTCTGTGTTTGCTAAGATTGGATGTGTGTTCTTGAGGGGATCAAGATCAACAATCTTGGTGTAGGTGTGTTGACCAAGGAGAGTGTGTTTCTTGAGGTGTTCAAGGTCATTCTCTTGGTTGTTGTGTAAGTGATCAAGGTGTGATTGCTTAGTGGATTTCCTCAGGGTTTCTGAGAAGATTGGATGTAGCTCTGGGTTTGGAGTGAACGAGTATAAACAACTGTGTACAATCTCTCTATCCCTATCTCTTTAAATTCAGTTTTGTTAATTGATAACTGGTATAAACAACCGATTGTTTCGGTAAAACAACCGATTGTTTTTCCAGTATTATGCTTTTGCTTTATGTTTTGGAAAACTGAATTCTTAATCAAGGTTTTCTTGAAGTATTTTCATTTTAGGCTTAAAAGTTTACGAAAATCTTTCTTAAACAATTCACCCCCCCTCTCGTTTAAGGCCATATATTCTAACATAGGTCAGTTCCTTGTCTGCTGCAATCAATGAAGCTTCCGCACCTCTCCACCAAGAAAACCAAACAGAATGAAGGCATAACTCCATCAAAAAGTAGTTCTAAACATCTTATCTAAATGATAATTCTTAACATATTTGAATACTAGAAATAGATTTGAAATGTTAATTGCTTTATAACATCTTTTTGTAATGATAAGGAGATTTTATAAATGTGAGAGGAATCGATATTTATGAGACTCTCGTAATAATTTTGTATGTGAGGAATCAATATGAATGATTTTTATATGTGCATCAAAATCAATCAAGATTGAATATTATATTCTTTTGAAAAATACATACGGGTTAGAAGGATGAACCGCAATCCAAATTTTCCCAATTGACTCATAAATCAATCAAAGATCAATATGAATGATCTTTTACTTTACTTTATTTAATTTTTTTTCAAATTCATCATACAAAAAACCTTTCCAACAAACTTTTGCAAATTGTCTTATATTTGGTGAGTATTATACTTGAGAGTTTAACTGTTCCTTGTGGGTTCAATATCCATCATTTGGGACAAATTATTACTTTTGACACGGTACATTTGTCGTAAAATAGTCATCAACATGCATCTCGCCATATTCATCATGGTCCTATTTTTCTTTTCTGCATTACCATTATGTTTTAGTGTATAAGGAGGTTAATGAATACCTTATATTTCATAGTATCTATTGAATTAATCAAAAACATATTAATCACTTGTTATAATTTTCAATAAATTGTCATTTCGTATCTTAGTTGAGCATTTGAACTTCACATATCACATACATCATTTTCCTTCAATGGTATTAGGTCTGATTCTTAGTCTCACCAATCATCATAATCTATGTTTGTTTCATCATTGAATTTTCCTTTTCCTTCTTTTCAACTTTAGCATTCATGCAAAATATCTCAAGTTATTTCAGTTATAAACTTCCTTCTGTTTTGATTGACCCCAATTTTTAATGTCGGTTAGGTTACTCAAATATTGAGCATTTCAATCTTTTCGTTGGTTGATTAATTCAATCTTCTTCCTTTCTATTTGTATTTCCTTTCTGATTACAACTCCTTTTATTTTTGAAATTATTTTGGACTTGTAATGCTCACTTTTGTGCCTTTTCAGAATCCCATCTCTGACTAATTCTTTTTTTATGGGCTTCAAGTGAATTATGTAATTCTTCAATACTTATTGAGTTAAGGTTCTTCGATTATTTAATTCACAAAACAAATATAAGCAAAATGTGAGTTTAATGTTATGCAGCTCATATCAACATGTTGATATGTGGTCCTTTTTAAAATACTTGATTCCATTCATCGAAATCTGAATTTCGTTGAAATAATTTGCAACATATTCTTGATCATTTATTGAGAGCAACTCGTATTACCTTATTAAAGTCTGTAACTTGACTTTCTTTCTCCTGTTAAGACCACCATAGGTCTTAACCAAAATATCTCACACTTATTGTAGTGGCAATGTATATTTTCCCAAAGTAGTAGCATCAACACATATGAATCAAGAATTCTACCTTACTATCAAGTTTTCTGAAACCTCAATAAAAAAGTTATTTTTTCATATGCTAATTGTTGCTTATGTCTGAAATCTTTTCTATCATGTACATAAAAATAACACACGTATATGTAGTGATGTTGCAATTTTATGTCTTGAAGACCAACTAATTCTACGACTAAAGGAGCATTTATACAATAAAAAATAGTGTGCAATCATGAATTACAAACCTATTTTACCTGGAGGAATATCTAACAGCAAAGGTAGAGTACCATTTTTTTTTTCTTACTTGGTTACTTTAAATGTGCAGGAAAACAAGTTTCGTATGCTAACTTGGAGATTCTATGTAATCTTCCATCAACAAATCTTTCCTTCTATTTTCTGATTTTAAATCCCTAAAAGTTGGTATGGGAAGGCATGTTCTTTTTTAGATTTCTTTGCATACAACTTAGAATTATGTAGTCCACGAAAACTATATTTTGTGTTGGGACTCCTTTGGTTTGATTGCAAATTATCTTTTGAAATTCTATTGGTGATAGGTTGGGACTGTTTGTAATGATTTTTGGATAAGATCACAGTAGTTTGGTAAGGAATGAGTAGATAATGATTACTGCACATTGAGAGCTTGTGAGTATGAATTGATTCCTTTTTATGTTTTATGTATTGTTGTAGGTATTTTTGTAAATGGGTTGAATTGCCCTAGTACTCCTATTTAATATAATATTTATTGTTAATTGATATTTTTTTGTCTTTTTCTGCAATAGCATAGCTTCGTAATTCCTAAAATCCCAAAAACACAATTTCTTATACATCTTGAAAATCAAATAAGGTAGTCATCTTTATTCTCCAATCATCAAAATTGTTTGCATTAAACACTGATAAAGTGCTACAAACAACATTGCTCAAACTTGACATTTCTCCTTGTTTGAAGATTTAGGTTCTTCAATTAAAGAACACACCTCGGAGGTTGATGGATCGACCTTGATCTCGATACTAATTGGTTAGAAATTACCAAAACAATTAAAAAGAAAGAAATTATAGAAAAATAATGTTCTATATTATTTTCAAATGTACATGCTTGCACTCTGAATAAAAGATACCTTATATAATATTAATTAACTAAGAAAATAATTCCCTAACAAACTTATGTGAATTACAATTTCTAACACCATTTTCATTTTCAACTCCTAGGTGCATTGATGGTTTAGAAGTAGATAGAAGATGAACAAGAAAATAGGTCTAATAAAAAACTTCATGATGCATTAATACTACAATTTACTATTTTGATCTTAATTTTTTTTTTTTGCCTTGGGCCTCCTAGACATGAAAGACTAGGCTATTTGATGGAGATCAAGATCAAGAGAACATAGAGGCCAATCAACAAGATCAAGAAGAGGTAGAGGCACAAATAGAAGACGCCCATGGAGGTCAAAGTCCACCTCAAAGGTTTACAAGAAGCATGTTTAAAGCTTTAGGAACTAGAGGACATTTATTTTCTCTTTTTGTAATTTCTTTAGTTGAAGGTGCTTAGAGGGAAACTTTAGAAACCTCTATTGTTATAGCATCTTTTAGGCTTTAGTTAGGAGCTTTAGGGGGGTGTGTTAGTAGATAGGAGTAGAAGTAGAATAGGAGGTGCCAAAGTGAAGGAAGGAGTCACACCTTCCTCATGTATGGATTAGGCGCCGGTTTTGAATAATTTTAGGAGGGAATTTTGAATTCTCTTAGCTTTGTTTTTCAGCACCTTAGGCTATAAATAGAGGTGCTCTCCTTGTATTTTTCAGATTGGAATTAATCTAAGAAAAATCTACTCAAATTTTGAGTGAACATTGGAGAGCTTTTGAGCCTTCTTCTCTAGTCTTATCTTGATGGATCCATGGAGTCCTCAAGTGGCGGCAACACTCTCATCTAGGAGCATTCCACACTTCTAGTGGCGAGATCATCCATCATCCTTCCATCTTCATGAGCATTTCTTCTCTCCTTCCTTTCTTCTTTGTTAATTCTATGTTCTAGCTTGTTGTCTTGTTGTTTGGTTCGGCTATTCTAGTTTTCCAGCACCTATGTTCTGTTCTTTGCCTTTTAATTTCATTTTGTTCGGTTGAAATGTGTTCTTATGCAATTCTGTTCGGTAATTCTTAGTTTTACCTCTCTTTGTTGGTTCAATTTGACAATATGTGGAACATCCAAATGAGTTTGGGATTTGGTACTAGTTTTTGGTGAGTTCTTGTCTTAGAACAATGATCCAACTCTAAGAAAAGTGTCTCTATAATGTCCAACTCAAGGTGATTCCTAAGAATGTCAAGAATCATTCTCTATATGGCTAGTGGAATCACATCACTATTAGAGTGATACAATTTTATATATTGAAATGTAATCACCTTATAAAATCAATATATTAATAATAATTTAATATGTTGGTCACATCATATCTAATGAGACAATTTTAAAGTTATGAACATATACACTTGTGTCCATAGATTCATTGTTAACAATGCCCACAATACTACTCTTTCCCATTATATAAAACTCACCTAAATATTGAAACATAGTATTAAGCTAAGTAATTAACTAAATATGCAACTTCAAATCTCTAACTCCCTGATCCATTGGTCTGCTTGGTCAGGAGTGGCATTCCCAGTGAACTTAGGTGGGTTGTGTCTCATGAACTTTGTCAGTCCCATCTGCTCCTGAGACTGACTGACATGGGAAGCTGTTGCAGCAAATCTTGCAGTCTCCCAATGATGCATTGCTGCCTGATGATTCTAAGCCATTGCCATATTCTGTTGTTAGATAGCATTTGCCATCATTTCAATAACCTTGGCAATCTGGTTCATCTCAAAAGAAGTTTGGGGAGGGGTAGGAGGTTTAGGAGCCATGCTATACAACAGAAAAGAAAGATTTAGGATAAATAAAAAAGAATCATAACTATGTAGTTTTACTAACAAAACAACTAAAGCACACATAAGCAACACCATAACCCTAAGGTCTCCTAAGGTTCAAACAACTCTGATACCATAATGTAACATCCTTAATTTTACCCGTATATAATGAAATAAAAGTAAAACAAGCAATATCTAATTACAAATAAACATATACTACTTTCTGATATGTGTATCTCAAAAGAAATATCCCTCTTCATAGGGATTTAATATATATATATATATATCAAAAGTTTTAACAACAAAACAAAGCATTCAAATAAAACTATCTCATCCTCCAGCTGCTCACTAAGGAGCTCTATTACCTGCAATCTCATCTGCTCCCGTGTAAAACACGATCATCACAGATAAAGAAGCAAACACAAACAAATAACAAGGTAAGATATCTATATAAAAAGTTTTGATATAATTTAAATTTCAAATTCATAAGCATAATTCATCAATTCTCATATGATTTCCCAAACCATCAAGTGTTTATTCCATTCATAAAATTCATCTTTCATATGTCAGACTTCTACTGATTCACAACACATAGACACTTCACTCTACTTCCGGAAGACTCATGCATTGACTTAGACTCAGAGATCTGCACCTGTTTTACTATCTCACTCTGAAATCCACACAGCTATGCGCATAAAGAATCTCAATATCATATCTCTCCTAGTATGACATGGTTGACTCGTATTATAGGTCAAGTTAGTTATCTTTCAAACAACTTACCCACTCATACGAACCTCCTTCAACTCTCACCACCTGAATAACTTCATCTATATGATTCCATTATCTCAGGAGAGTCAGGATATCTCCTTTTAGACGAATCCCTAGTCAATGCACATCCTAAACAATCTTCACACGATATTTTCTTTCCTAAAAATACTAGGTTTTCATTAAAATTCATATTCTAAACATCACAATCTCCAACATCAAACAATCAAATCATTCCAAATGTCTTGAATCAAAAGGGCTCCAAAGTGTATCTAAATAACATCAAGTTTTACTACCCAAAAAGAGAGACAATAAAAGGAGAATGAAACAAAGTTATCTCTCAAGTACAACTATATCCAACAGCTCTCAACTTCTTCAAATTTCCACAAGGAAGAACTAATTCCAACATTTATTGTAATACTTTAATATTTAGAATTATAGCAAGATTGTTACACCAATTACAAAAGGAGAAAAGAAAAGTATCATCCAACATTGCATAGAATTTATAGAATGAAAGAAAAGAGCATGAACAATAAATTTTCTTCTTTTTACTTTACATATACCTAGCACCACGTATCCAACATTATTTAATAAAAAGGATGGGAAAGCCACAACATGCAAATTAAAGTTTGATCACCAATTGTTAAACCTAACAACTAATTTATTTCAAAAACACCAGAATTTATATTACAATCAACATAGCAATTCTCCAAATAATCAACTCATAATTTACTTTAAAAATTGTCACAAACAATTTTTAGTTCATAAATTGAATCATCACGAAATGATCAAAATATGTGCTTTGAAATTGTCAAAAAAAATCATCACAAACCTTTTTCAAATACATTCAGTAATTCATTCAATTCCAAACTTATATACATTCTACATCATCTACTATATCTAAATTTTTCATTTCAATCTCAAACAATTTCCAATCTACGCAAAAACAAGAGATCCTGCAAGAAAATTTGAAATTGGTGACCACGTCACCCCCACATCCAGATCTTCTAGCTTAGGGTTCTATTGGCAATTTAAAACTAGCTTCCCTTACCTGAACTTTAGCTCATGCTCACTAGGAGCTCCAAATCCACCAAAAGCCTAAAGGTAATGTAACCTGCACCATATAATCCTGATAAAAATCTAACTATATAACTAGGACTCTTTGTTAACAAAATTAACCCTGAAGCTAAAAGAATCATATGCAAAGCATAAATATAATAAGATCAAAATTAACTCCAAAGAAAAAGGGGTCAAGAATGAACTTACTCTATCTGAGATTTTGATCGGGCAATCTTATAGGGTTCACTGACAGGAGTCCAATGGCAGACTCCGATCGCCAAACTGATAAGCAAGGAGGTCAGAATCTTAGAGAGAAGGGAGAGAAAAGGAAAAAGAGGAACAAAACTGAACTTACTCTATAAGAGATTCTGATCGAGCAGTCTTGTAGTCTTCGCTGCCAGGAGTCCAATGGCAGACTCCGATCGCCAAACTGATAAGTGGGGAGATCAGAATCTTAGAGAGAATGGAGAGAAAGAAAAAGGGAAACTTTTATAGAGATGTTGGTTCTTTTAAAATGAAACCTGAATAACTGAATTTTCTATTTATTTGTCATTTTCATTTTAATAATAAAATATTCAAATATCATTTAAAATATATCACTTATACTCTAAGGTTATTTTCTAGATCCTTACAAGCAGCACTTCTAATTATAGCTGTTATAAATATTTTAGACAACGATTTTAAAATTATTGTCTTTATAAAAACCGTGGCCTATTACATACGGCCACGCACACTTCGACCACGACTAAAAAACCGTTGCCTAAACCTTAGGCCACGATTTTAGACCACAATTTTATGTTGTTGCCTAAAGTAATAATTGTTGTAAAGTATAGATATGACTTTTGCAGTTTTTATTGTGTTAGTGAATTATAGTGGCCAAATCTTGACAGACGGTAGGTGATTTGTCTACCATGTTAGTCCACACACGGCTTGAGTTATTATCATCAATACAATGACGACATTGGAAATGAAGCAAACAACCATTAATCAATTCAATACAACAACAAACAAGTTTTATCTTGTCGACTTACATTACATATATTCGATCTACATCTTTGTTAACACATCTTCATCATTCATATATGATTTATAAAGATGAGAATGTGGACAATATGTTCACTATGTCAACAAGTCAAGCATAGTAAGTGTAGGTCAAGATAATGACTTATATTTGTGAGCACAACTCACACCCAACATCTTCTGCGTCTTTATATGAAATCGAAAAATTGTTGTCTTTGAAGTTAGTTTGATGTTTTAGTGTATTGGAATGTGCTAAGTATTTCAAATTTATGCTTTATTTATTAATCTTTAAATATGCATTGTTATTTCCATTCAGTAATGGAGAACAAGTTTCGTTAATGCTTTACTTCCTTTATTATCGAGCCTCGTATTGAATGTCTAAGGATGTGACAAAGTCTACCAAAGTACCTTTAGTTAACTTATAACTGAAATTTGTAACTGTGATAAAGTTGGTCACTGTGACAGTCATAATCGAACTGTCACCATCATCACACGTTGTAGTCTTAACTTGCATACCCAGGTTTGCTTGCATGAGAATCTTTGTTCACTTTCCTTGCTAGGCATTCCTGCCACCCTTTATTCGTGTGGAACTCTTGACACGTGTGCCCCTCTTAACTCTCATGCCACCATTCACATGCGTGGTAGTCTTAATTTGCATGCAAATATACACATCAATGGTTACGTTGTGTGTCACTTTTCTCAGTAAATATCACATAACCCATAACATGATTTTGCTAACAAATTTCTCAAACCTTTAAACTTTCTTGAATTCTCTCACTTCAAGAGTTAGGTAAGTTCCATTCATTTTCTATTCAAATGGATTTATCCATTTGAGTAATGATCTATGATTATGTCGAGAGTGTTAACTTTCTTCATATAGGGTTGTCTTCCAAAGTGTCATAAGTCTTCATGGTGGCCATTCATAGAAGAATGTCATTTGATGCCTTTAAATAACATGTCTTACAAAGATGCGACCAAGGACAAAATGAAGACCTTTCCACAATCACGTACAAAAATCCTATTCACATTACTGATGAAAATACGCACTACACTGCAACTCAACTTTAAGATGAGGAGATTTAGATGGGGTGATTGACATTTAAAACCCAAACCCAATTTTGTTTGGTTAAAGTTTCTTTTGTCACTGAAGGAACTTGGTTTTGAATCTCATCTACTGCAGATTTTATTTTACTTTCCGCTTCATGGTGCCAAAGTTACATACGGATATAGTCCGTATGTAATATCTATTCACATACGGAATATAATCTGTATGTAAAAATTTGTATGTAATGTTGACTTTACATACAGATTTTGATCAGTATGTAATAATTCCTATATAATTCGCATTTTTCTTGTAGTGTAATTGCCACTATAATTGCCCATATCAACAAACTTTGACATGGCAAGTTGAGTAATTTTTTGAGTGATTCTTCCCAAATGTCTACAAATTTTTTAATGGTTTGTTACTTTGTCAAACTACTACTACAATATAAAAAAAAGGCAACCAATCCGAAAGTAGCAATTTGGATTGACAAAATTCTTAAACATAAATGGGCATTTGCATGTGACGAAGAAAGAATATAGGGGCACTTAACCAACTTAGTTAAATTTGTAAATTAAATTGGAAAAAGTTAAAGAATATTCCCATTTTCTCCATAGCCATAGCCACACACACAAGGTGCAACAAATATTTCACAAAAAAAGTGAGGGAAGTGACCAAAATGATTAATGTTACTCATCTCTATTTCAAAGTTACATCAAAGATACCAGAATGTGGTCATTAAAAAAATGAAATATTCACAGGGTGCTTGATTTGATAGAAGCAGCACAAAATTCTTGGTCGAGGAGATGACCAACCAAAGAGAATTTCGACCAGATGAAAAATTTGTTATTAGACTTTATGAACAATGGTGTGATTGTGTGGGAAGTTTCAAAGCTTCCCCTGCGTTTTCATGTGCTTATAGTGTGCAAATATGTCCACAATGATTTCAACATGTACATCAATCATGTCTACAAGTTGGATGAAGTTAATAAATTTAATGACAAAGATTATTGACCAACACACAAAGACCCTTAACTTTGCACCAATCCAACAACTAGTAGAAGTTTTATAGGTTGTCCCAAGTCATCAATAATTACGACTCAAATGAATATCTGGGAATAAGATTGCCCCAAGAAATGCTCCTATTGTCAAACCATCTTAGAACATAAAAGAAACCGTTGTTCGAACAACCGTGTACTTTGAGCCTCAACTTCACATAATTAATTATGTTTTGTTTCTCTAATATATCATTATTATTGATGGATCAATAAATTATTTGTCTATCCCACCCCTTTGATTAAATTTCAAAATTTATCTAATTACTTTTAAATTGTTATTAGTTAAACACGAAATCATTGTAATTTCCTTTTTCAATATTTTATATTTACAATTTTTGCCATTATATTCTTCTTATTTTTAATATTGTTAATAAAAATATTTATATTAATAATTAGTAATAATATTGGATTTATTTTCGATATAGATTTGTGAGTAAAATTTGTAGATAATGTAAAAGTTGGTTAAAAAATTTGTAAACTTGGTTAAAAATATTCATTAAATAAGGTGTTATGGAAAGTTTTATCTTTTAATATCACTTCTTTAAATTTATTATCACTTGCAAGGAAAAAAAAAGTTTGAATAATGGTTGGAATTGTAATTATATGTATTAAGACTCGGGTAAATCCAACACCTTTCCCTTGTTTTTGTTTTTGTTGAGTACATAGTTTTGTTTAACCATTTTCAACACCTTTATCATTATGAAACCCCAAATAACTTAATAATGACACATATAATTGTTGTGTTAAATGAACGAAACTTCCAAAGTTTGGCAAATATGAAATGTGGAAAATATTTTGGAGGTAGGAAGAGTTGAAGACATTTTCATTGCTCGTCAGTAGACAAAGATTTGGTTTCGTTAGAGTTAAGGCGATCTCAAATCTAGAATATTTGGAAAAGCAATTGAATAACATATGAATAGACAACCAGAAAATCTATGTCAATAAACCAAGATATAAACGTAACGATATATCATACACTAAGCACAGAGGAGTTTAGAGGGAGGTAGTATGTAAAATATGAAAGGAGAAGAAAGAAAAGCAATAGCATGAAATATAGGTAGATTTGGAGGAAAAATAATGTACAACCAACCTATGCTAACGCGGTGAAAGGTGAAAATACGAAACATAGTAAAAAAGAAAGTTGAGAGATATTGATGGAAGACCCCTTAGAAAATGACCAACTGTAAAAGCAAAAACCAAGAAAAATTAAGATGAGTGGGATTCAGCTGACCTCAGCAGAGTCAGACTCTTATCAGCATGGGCTAAGTGTTTCTTCTTCTACTACTTTCTTTCTTTATTTATGTGTTGTAAACTCACTGTTTTTTATTTGTCTTGAACATGTTTCCATCTCATTTCACCGATTCAATTATTGTTTTGTCCAGTTTATACGGTTCAAATTAATTGTTCTTTCTTGAACCATCCCATGTTTCTTTTAGTTGTATTATTTTTATTTCCGTGTACAGTTTAGTTTTTGCTTGAGTCTTGTTTCATTTATTTGGTTAAATCACTTTAATTTTTCTATCAAAGTCATGTGAATCTAGAAATGTCATAAACTTCTAAGGTTCCTAAAGTCCTAGTTAATACCTATGGACCCGCATTCAAAAGGGGACCAAATCTTGCTTCTTGAATTCTCTCTTTTTCAGGTATTCTTGGCAGTCAAGAAACATTAAGTTCAAAGAATAACTGCTCAAGGGAAAACCAACCAAAGTAATGGTTGTCCTTATATTTCTACTATTGAAATGTATGCACCTTATAGTGTTCTGTAACTGTCAAGAGGTAATCCATGACCCATGTACAGTGTGTCATGTAAGCATCTTATATGGTCATATGGACATCTCAAAAAAATACTTCTTGATTGAATCTATTGGGGTTATCTCTGTGCAAAGATATGAACAAATTGCATACTACATTTTTCATCACTTTAAAAGGTGATTATTTGGTTATGGAAAATGTTCTCTTTGTTGTCATAGTAAAACAATCGGTTGAAAATACAAAACAACTTGTTGTATTGCCTTTGGCACCTCTGCATAAATCTGCCATAATTGCTTACGCATGATTATACCTGTTTCTGTTTTTTAAAACCTGTTTCTTGTCAATTGTACATTGAGTGTGCCTCAGAATCTGGTCATAAGAGAATATATTATGTTGTTTTCTTGAAAATTATAAGCTTTTTATGAATGGTCAATCACAATAAAGCACAGTCAAAAGTGTCCCTCTTAGGGTCTGACGCATTACAGTTTTCAAAAACAGCTAAAGATTCCTTTTTTCTCTGGCAGAAACAACCCATTAAATGCAACTTTATCTTTGCTATTTTTTTTTTTTGCTTATATAAAGGTGCCTTCAACCAAATATTTCACAAAACAACCTTTTTTTTTCTTCTCTACATTTGTACCTTGAAACTGGATTTCTTTACTTCATCTTGAAAAACACATACCTGCATCATGGCCTCCTTATCCCACTAACAAAAGAGATAGAAATAATGTGCCATCAAAAGGGTTGGTCATCTTCAAAACTCGTTCTCAGATGACAATGAGAAAATTGATTTTTTTTGCTTGAGATAAGTAGAAAGGTCATCAATGCCCCAAAGTTGGTGTCTTTCAACTGGCTAAAGGAGAAGAATCTCAAGGAGGTTAGGAAGGCCTTGAAAGATAGAAAGCTATGAAGGTTCCTTAAGATGTTCGGGAACAACTTTCCAAACCTTGTGAAGGTATTCTACACAAATTTACTTGTTGATGGTGAGAATATGTATTCCTATGTCAAAGGGCTAGATATGGAGATTAATTCTAATGTATGGACTGCTATCACTGGACTAAAATACTCAAAGGTAAGGATAAAAAAAGGAAACATAAGTGTTGTGGGAGACTTCAACAAAATACAATAAAAAAATCCTCACTTGAAAGTAAAGGCTTTTCATGTTGGCGCCTTAAAATTGAAGGAGAGGATCACTACCTTCATTGTCACGTGGATGCTCACTCCAAGGTGTTGAACAAGATGCTTTGATGTCTCCAAATCCAAAAGGAAAGCTTGAAGACCTTGCTGTGGGTGTGTGTGTTGTCTAGTTGTTTGAAACTTGTTAATTCACTCCTTAAGTTGATCCAAGTTCATTTGAATCTTTAACCTTTTGAAAAGATGTGTTTTCTAAAAAGCTGTCAAAAATTCAACAGGTTGTTTTACCTTAGCTCTTTTTGAAAAACTTGGTTGACTTTATTGTCAAACCAAAACAATCGATTGTTTCGACAAAACAACTGATTGTTTTCCTGCAAACCTTAATTAACATAATTCTGTTAAGTGGTTTTAATATGTTTTAAATGATCCTAACTAACTTGGCTCCTTTATTAAATGCTTTTGACCACTTGGTGGGTCTATATAAAGGTGGTTTTACGCTCCTAATCTTGGAGTAACATAAAGAGTTTATCAAAACAACTTTTCCAAGATTTGAAAGAGCTTTGGATCATTCTTAAGTGTGTGGAATAGGATTGGGTTGTAATTCTAAACTTTAAGCTTTGTAATACCCAGGTGTATTCTATTCCCTTCTTCCTTGATTACTGTATTTTTGTATTTGTGTTGCCAATGAGTGTTGTGTGTTCTTGAGGGGTTCAAGATCAACACTCTTGGTGTGGTTTGCCAAAGGTAGTGTGTTTCTTGAGGGTTTCAAGGTCACTACTTTGGTGTGTGGTGTTTGTAATCTGGTTTTGATTGCATAGTGGAATACCTAGTGGTTTCTGGGGACTGGATGTAGCTCTTGGTGTAAGAGTGAACCAGTATAAATTGCTTGTGTGCTTATCTCTTACCCTTAACTCTTTAAATTTTGTTTTTAAGTTGTTTTAATAAACTGCTGATAAAAACAACCGATTGTTTTGACAAAACAACCGATTGTTTTTTCTGATATCATCTTAAAACAGTTTTGAGTATTTGTTTCCTTGATATATTTTCTCTGTAATTCAAGGTTTATCCTAAAAATCTTTTTAAATGGATGAAAAGTTTTCTTTTGGGGAAGGTGCCTGTTTAAGCAAACCACCTTTGTTCTGTGGTATGAAATATGAATTGTGGTGCATAAGAATGAAATTGTTTGTTGAATCTATAGATAGAAAAATTTGGAATGTTATTACAAATAGCTATCTCATGCCTATATCTGAAAATGTTTCTTCTGAAAGAGAATATCTTGATTGTGTAGCTATGAACATCATTGTATCTGCACTTGATTCTAATTTATTGTTGAAGGTTTTAGAATGTAGTTCTGCCAAAGAAATGTGGAATACCCTTGAAGAGTATCACAAGAATCCAAGGAGTGCCTTGATGGACAAAGAAGAATCTTTTGTTGAATCTTTCTCATCAGAATCCAGAAAAGAGGTTTGTCTTATGACAAAAGAAGAATTTGGATCAAGTTAAGCTGCTGGGAACAAAAACTGTCAATACTCAAGTGATGAGAGTGAAGAGGAAACATTTAGGTTGTTGTTTAAGAAATTTAGCAAGTTCCTAAAGAAGAGAAACAACAAAAGTGACTCATTCAACAGGTATGATAACAAGAAACCTACTGAGTTTAACACTAACAAAATATACATGCTTTGGATGTGGTGAACAGGGTCATATTAAAACTGAATGTCCCAATAAAAAGAGGAAAAACTTCAAGAAGCATGAGAAGAAAGGAAAATCAAGAAGAGCTTATAATGATGACTCATCAAGCTCCTCTTCAAGTGATGAAGAAGAAGCAAATTTATGTCAAATGACAAGACAAGAAAGTGACACAAGCAGTGTAAGTTCAAGCTCTTCCATTAATGTTGAAAACTATAGCCAACTTCTTGAGGCCTTCAATGAGACTCATGAAGAAGCTAATAGGTTGGCCCTTTTGAACAATCGGTTGAAAGGTTTAAACAACTGGTTGGAAAATCGAGTCAAGACTTTGGAAGAAGAGTTGAACCATTCAAAAACAGATTTTGAAAGTTTGGAAATGATTTACAAAAACTCTTCTTGCAAGTGTGATTCTAGCTTTTGTGAAAATTGTGAATCTCTTCAAAAGAAGGTTCACTATCTTTTAAAAACCATGGACAAGTTTTCTAAAGGCCAATCCAATCTTGAAACTGTTCTTGCTTCTCAAAAATGTGTTTTTGGCAAGGCTGTGTTGGAGTTTAATCCAAACAGCAAGAACAAATATGTTTCAAAACCCTTTTCAAGTTTCTTTGAAAACAACCTGTTGTTTTATCGAAACAACCGATTGAAATTTGTCATTACTTCATGAAAAGGGGCCACACTATTAGATTCTGCAGAGTAAGAAGGTTTTTTGTTCCTAAAGGTATTTTGAAATGGGTTCCTAAGGTTTCTAAGGTTCCTAAGGTTCCTACTCACATCATTGGACCCAAATTCATAAGGGGACCAAATATTGCTTCTTAATCTTTTCTTGTAGGTATCCTTGGCAGTCAATAATCATTTTTGGGCATGAAGAATGACTGCTAAAGGGAAGAATATCGAGAGCAAAGACAATCTTTGTACCTACACTTTCAATTGTATATGTCTTGCAAGGTTCTTTGAAATTCAAGAGACATCTTGGCACATGCATAGTGGGTGCTTAAAAGAGAAACTTCAAGAATAAAGAGAGTATGTGTATTTTCATTTCTCAATTTATGTAAGTGTTCCTTGTGACCATATGAACATCTCAAAGTCTTCTTTTTGAGTCAATCTATTGGGGTTCTCTGTGCAAAGGTATGAACAAATTGCATACTGCATTATCATCAATTTAAAAGGTCATATAAAAGGTAATTTCTGGTTATGAAAAATGTATTTTTTGCTGTCACAATAAAACAACCGATTGTTTTTTTGAAACAATCGATTGCTTTTCCTCTGGCATCTCTATATAATGTTGTCAAGTTTGCTTATGCATGATTAAACCTATTTCTCTTTTTCAAATCTTGCTTTTGGACAAATATACATTGAGTGTGCCTCAGAATTTGATAATAAAAGTTATATCCACTTGTTTTCTTAAAAGCTCTATGACATGTTCTATTCTTGAAATATCAAAATTGTTTGTATTGCTGGACTACTCTATTATCATTCTGATTTTTGCTTTGTACAACCCTTCTCATTGTCTATTTGTAGATCAAATAGGGGGAGAAGTTTATGCTTGATTTGGTTGTATAAGATAGCTTTAAAACTGATGCATTATGTTGTTGCTTCTCTGCACTTGAAAGCACTTGATTGCTTTAATTTTTCTGGTTTTTCTGCTAATGTTGTATATGCAGAAAACTGGTTTGTGTGTGTCTTGTTATCTTGCTGCTATACTTGCTTTGTATATGCATCTTGCTTTGTATATGCATCAATTGTGTGTTACAGGACCTTTCAAGTACAGGTGCTATGATGAAGAATAATCAAAGTGATGCTTATGGTACAAGAGTATACACCTTACTCAAATTCTTGACAAGTCAAAATTCATGACCTATGTAAAGTAAGTTGTATATGTTCATCCTATGCTTTTGGCTTCATAAGACCAAATGAACTTCTAAACATGTTGAGGTAATACAAAGGTATTAATGTATTTCATTATGCATTTCTCATCATTTCCCATCACTTTGAAAGATGATTTGCTTTGAAAAATAACATTTTTTTGCTGTCTCAGAAAAACAACCGATTGTTTTCACGAAACAACCAATTGTTTTACCTCTGGCACGTTTGAATAAAGTTGTTATGAATTCTTATGCATGATTACAACTGTTTCTTTTCTTTCATAACCCATTATAAGTCAAATATGCATTCTTTATGCCTCTGAATTGGATCATAAAGAGATATATTCTTTGTTTTCCTTGAAATTCAAAGCTTTTTATGAATGGCAACCACATTGGTGGTCATGGGGTTGATGAAAATTTGTGAATGTAATCTTTGGAACATTTGGAAGGTTTGCTCTTAACAGAAGAAAGAATATTTCTACCAAATCCACCTCTTGAGCAATCATTTGACCAACTTGAAGATGAACTTTTTGAAGTACTCCATTGTTGGGTGCTGCTGGATGAAGAAAAGATTGGGGGAGAAATTGTGGTCTCCTTGCTTAAATGTCTGGGGTCTATGGTACTTTGATTCTGTTGCTGTCATAGCTCTGATACACCATAGATTTTGCTGCAATTCTGATATGGTATCAAAGATTTGTTGCTGCAATGGTGCTGCTACAACACACAGGTTTTCTGGTTTATCATGTTGCTGCTATATGCTGGTTTTCAATGCTGGAAATTCTGCTGTTTGTATCCCTTCTTTCATTCTATTTGAGAAGACAAATAGGGGGAGAATGGTGTGGTTTTATGTTTTTTGTTGCTGCTGCTACACTATGGGGTTATCTGGTTTTACATGGTTTAAATTCTATTGTTGCCATGCTCTTATTCACCATAGTTCTGCTGCACACAAGTCTCATTTTGGCAGTGGTTTTTATGGTTATTTGACTGGTTTTTCTGCTTAAAGGCTTATGCAGAAAACTGGTTTTGTGTGCCTTGGTATCTTGCTGGTATACTTGCTTTGTATAAGCACAAATTCTGTTTTGCAGGACCTTTCAAGTTCAAAAACAACAACACAAACAAACCAGGGATTTGTCTTCATCAAATAGGGGGAGATTGTTGAACAAGATACTTTGATGTCTCCAAATCCAAAAGGAAAGCTTGAAGTAACAAAAAGAGTTTATCAAAACAGCTTTTCCAAGATTTGAAAGAGCTTTGGATCATTCTTAAGTGTGTGGAATAGGATTGGGTTGTAATTCTGAACTTTAAGCTTTGTAATACCCAGGTGTATTCTATTCCTTTCTTCCTTGATTACTGTACTTTTGTATTTGTGTTGCCAATGAGTGTTGTGTGTTCTTGAGGGGTTCAAGATCAACACTCTTGGTGTGGTTTGCCAAAGGTAGTGTGTTTCTTGAGGGTTTCAAGGTCACTACTTTGGTGTGTGGTGTTTGTAATCTGGTTTTGATTGCACAGTGGAATGCCTAGTGGTTTCTGGGGACTGGATGTAGCTCTTGGTGTAAGAGTGAACCAATATAAATTGCTTGTGTGCTTATCTCTTACCCTTAACTCTTTAAATGTTGTTTTTAAGTTGTTTTAATAAACTGCTGATAAAAACAACCAATTGTTTTGACAAAACAACCGATTGTTTTGACAAAACAACCGATTGTTTTTCTGATATCATCTTAAAACAGTTTTGGGTATTTGTTTCCTTGATTATTTTCTCTGTAATTCAACATTGATTTTCATTATACCTTCAAAGTTTGCGAAAATCCCTCTTAAACAATTCACCCCCCTCTTGTTTAAGGTCATATATTCTAACACAAGGGATAGTAATCATGATGTCTTCACTGAAAAAGATTTTTTCTTAATCTACTGCATAATAAAGAACATATGAGTCAACTGGATCTATGTCTTCATGGAGCATATGCTAAAGTCTATGAGCTTAAGTGATTATCATTTTCCTTATGTTGTTCTTATATCTAAATTTCTTCAATATTTTGAAGTTTTTCTTGATGGAGAATTGTCTGAGGTGGTAAAACCTATTGATCAAGAGTCATCAAGTGCTTTGAAAAAGGCTGGTGTTGCTGTTGTGTTTGGGTGGGATCTGGGTAGAATAAAGTGTGATCCACTCCTTTGTTGAATCTAAAACTTTTGTGATTAAAAACCTTTTTGAAATCAAGTGTTTTTCCAACTAAGTGAAAAACAACCTGTTGTTTTGTCAAATCAATCGGTTGTTTTACTCTTAGGAGTTTTGAAAAAGGTTGAAAACTATTTTAGTTTGGTTGACTTAACTGGCAAGCCAAACAATCAGTTGTTTCGTGGTTTCAACCGATTGTTTCTTTGAATATCCTAATAGAATTTTGTTTTGAATGGTGAATCTGCTTTAAATATTTTTCAACTGAATACGCTCCTTCATTAATTGCTTTGACCAATCTTTGGAAAATATAAATGGTTTATTTATGTTTTGAAATAAGTAAGAAACAACTTTGAGAAATTCAGTTTGAGAGATTTGATTCTAAGATTTCAAGATTCACATCAAGCTTTGGGTTTTCAAGAGAGAGTGGAATAAGATTGAAATTGTATTCAATTCAGTTTGTATTGTGATCAGGTGTAATCCTTTCTAAACCTATTGTATTTCAGGTGTTGTGTTGCCAAGGAGTATTGTGTGCTCTTGAGGTGTTCAAGATCAATACTCTTGGTGTGGTTTGCCAAAGATAGTGTGTTTCTTGAAGGGTTCAACGTCACTACTTTGGTGGTTTGTGTCTTGTAATCTGGTTTGATTGCTTAGTGGATTACCCATGGTATTCTGGGGATTGGATGTAGCTCTTGGCTTAAGAGTGAACCAGTATAAACTGTTGGTCTATTTCTCTCTTACCCTGAACTCATTTAAATTTTGTTTTAATCTTTGCTGATATAAACAACCGATTGTTTCGAAGAAATAATCGATTGTTTTTCTGTTGCTTTGCTGTATAATTGCTTAAATTCTTGGCTAACCTGATTCCTATTCTAGATTTACACAAATAATTTTGTTAAACCTGAAGTTTTTTTCAAAAACTTCTCTTAAACAATTCACCCCCCTCTCGTTTAAGGCCATATATTCTAACAAAACCATCTCATGAAATTAACAATGGGTTTCTTAGCAAGATGGGGTTCATCAAAATTGGTGACAAATGGGTTAGCAAAGAGGAAGAACAGGTGGGTCCTTCTCGTGAAGATCAAATTGGAATAAATAATGGACAACAAGCTAAACTAAATGTTGAAAATCAATCTGAATATGAACATGTTGAACAAGGGATTGAAAATCCAACTAAGCAAGTTGCTGATACAAATTATGGAGCTGGTCCAAGTGCTGGAGTTGCAGAAGAATATGCTCTGCATGCACTTGTGGGCTATGTGCCACCCATAGATCATGGGATTTCTATGTCACAATTTGAAAGATTAATGATCAACTGCTTGGACAACATGGCAAATGATCAAAGGAACCACTATAATTTTGTGCTGCTAGGTTCCAGCATCTAGATGAGCAAATTGAAGTTGTGCAAACTTATCCCTTTGAATTTCAATATGGCAAGGATGTTTGAAAGCTTAAAGTATCTCTTTCTACTTCTTTTTATGCTCTATATTTTCTGTATTGCTGGACAATTATTTTATCATTATGTTTTCTACTTGTATTATTCATTCTTTTTGTCTATTTGTGAAGACAAATAGGGAGAGACTTTTTGGTTCATTTGGTTGTAATTTTGCTACATTATGTGCTTTAATTTTGATACATGCTGCTACCACACTTTGCACTTGCACACTTCAATTTTTATTTTTTTTTGGTTTTTGTTTCTGCTTCTCTATTATGCAAAAACTTGCTCTATGAATGTGCTTGGTGAATATGTTTTATCCTGATGCTACACTTTCTTTGTGTGGTATACAATTTTGTTTTGCAGGAGCTCTTAAGTTTAAAACCTACAACACAAACAAAGTATGGATTTGTCTTCATCAATTAAGGAGAGATTGTTGAATAAGGTGCTTTGATACCTCCAAATCTGTGTAGAAGACTTGAAGAACTTGTTGTTGTGTTTGTGTGTGTTGTCTAGTAGCTTTTGAATTGTTAATTCCCACCTTGCATTGATCCAAACTCACTTGTTTCTTTATCTCTTTTAAATAAGTGTTTTCTAAGAAGCTGTGCAATTTTAGTCATTTGTTTTTCAAATCAATATGTTGGAAAACCTACTACTCAAAGGTCTTTAGGCTATAACAAGCTTTTTAATTTGTTGAATTGTCGAAACAACTAGTTGTTTAACACTTAGTGGTTTTCAAAAGGTTTTGAAATAACTTTGCTTTATTTTGTCTTTGTTGTCAAACTGAAACAACTGGTTATTTCGATAAAACAACTAGTTGTTTTCTTTGAAATCCTTAATAGAAAAATTATTTCAATAAGTTGTTTTGTAAACTAATCTGTTTTTTTTCTAACAGAATTCGGTTAAGAGTTCCAAACTGTTTTTAAATGTTTCCAACTGCTTTTGATTTATGATTTAACCGTTTTAATCACTTTCTTGAGTCTATAAAGACTGTTTTATGATCTTTTCAATAACCTAAGAAAGAAAGCTTATTAAAAATGTTTTTAAGAGGATCAAGAGCTTTTGGATCATCACTTGTGTGTGAAATAGGAATTGGGTTTTCTATACTTTTGTACTACTGCTTTCTAAAGCTCAGGTGTACTTTATTTCCTTCATTTGAACAATGTAATTATGTGTAATTTGTGTAAGGCAGTTTCAAAAAAGGGTTTCTGAAAACTGTGGTTTTGCCAAGGAGTTTTGTGTGTTCTTGAGGGGTTCAAGATCAACACTCTAGGTGTGTGTTTGTAATCTTGTTTTGATTGCTTAGTGATTTGTCAATGGTTAGTTAAGGACTGGATGTAGCTCTTGGTTAAGAGTGAACTGGTATAAACCTCTTTATGTGAATCTCTCTATCCCTTCTCTTATACACTGTTTTTGACACTATTCTTTTTCTGCTGGTATAAACAATCCAACCTGTTGTTTCGAGAAAATAACTATTTGAATTTCTATAAAGAATTATAAAAGTGAACTTTTATCCAGTTGAATAAAAAAAACAATTGATTGATTTTTTAGAACTTTTCACTCTACTTCCAATCTTTGCGAAAATCTTGTGAAAACAATTCACCGCCCTCTTGTGTTGGTCATACATTATAATAATTATAGGTGATGGTTGTCCACCAAACCATAATATATATATAATTTGTTTTCAAATAGACGAGCTATAATTAGAACCATAATTTATGTGTTGATGTTATTTTAAAATTGTCATTTTGAACTTCCGCTTAAACCACTATTTATTCACATTGTAAAATCTTCCTTTTGCACTAGTAATATTTAGAAGATGAAAATTTAGTTCTGACAAAAATATGAATAAAAATTAATAATGGGTATTGTAATTATATTATGTACTCTTATTGAGACGACAAGTGTTTTGACACTTAATATATTATATCCTTTTATATTTGTACTGGACAAGAGCGCTCAGAGCTTAGCACTCGGTGGTCGGACCTCAGCATCTGTCGTATATAGGTCAGCTCAGCTCTTGAGCTAGAATAGTTGGCCATGTAATTGGGTCCTTGTTGTATGAGTCAGTCCTATTTTTGTATAATTAAGGTAATCATTCGCATGTAAAACCTAGGTGGCTATCAAAGGGTAATTGTGGATCTAGGGGTGCACTTAGTGCGTTTGGGGTCTAGGTCAAGTAAGTGTCTTTATTTTAAACCTAAGCTCATGTGTGTTAGGGCATGTAAGGGTTAGGTTTCATGCATGATGAAAAGGAACGTAGCGCCACTCTGATGGTGTCTACGCAAATAGATTGGACCCCTGATGCTCGTACATGACTTGGTACACTGGTGGTTATTTTCTTATTATTTTATGCACTCCGTGGAGGAAATATTTTGTTATGTTGCTTGTAACACCTTAAGAGTGTGCCCCTGAACAAAATATTTTCTTGTTTAGTATGCTTTCAGTTGAGATTAGATTCTCGTGATGGAAAGTTGTTATAAGAGGTAAGCTATAAAAGGGGCTTGAGACCCCAGGTTAAGGTACGTTATTTCTAAGAATGAAACTTGTTACTTCTTGTTTCTTATAAGCCTTATACTGACTTGATTATCATAGTGCAATCAACAGGAAGGGTCCCCTCTATTTCAACGGAGTCGTTTTCCAACGTAACAAAGGGAATAGCAGATTCCAGCAGAGAAAGACGAAGCTAGAGCTTGTCATTAGAGTCAACCGGCGCTTACTGTGGGGCCTGATAAAACTAGGTCCCACCCGCAGTCGTGCTCAAGTTCCTAGATGTGATGAGGAATACAAGGCAAGACCTATTAGGATCTGAAGGGAGTGACAACCCCACCATACAACAACTTATGGAGACTGTGAGTGTTCTCCTGGAGATGATAAAGACATCCAAGGATGAAAGGAGAGACTCATGGCGGAGGTCCAAGCCGAGCTGGTGCTCAGGCAAGACCAGCTGAAGATGTGCTACGCAAGACCAATGATGAGTTGCGGAGGAGTCTATAACACTTTGACGAACGCTCTACAGGGGAGCAAGGTCCAATTTCTTAACTAAGGGCTCGCCCCAAACCATTTTCGCAGGCGATCATGGACACTGTTATACTAGCCAATTTCATGATACCCAAGATCGTGTTTACAGAAGTAGAAGACCCCGAGACCCACATTACAGCATTTAATGCCCAGATGATGAAACGGATGCTATGCATTACAAGATGTTCTTGGGTACGTTCATAGGTACAACATTGCAGTGGTTTGTTGGCCTTCCTAATGCCCACATAACCTCTTTCGATTAGTTTTTTGGATTGTTAAGGGAATAATTCATTGTCAATCTAGCCCAACCGCTAGTGTCTTTCGACCTTTTTGGCACAAAGCAAAGGCAGGGAGAGCTATTGAAGGACTTTTTGAACAAATTTGGGGCGTTCACAGTGAAGCTCCAGACGCAGGATGAAGCGTTGATGGTCCACGCCTTTCAGTAGGAGGTCATGTCAGGGTCGTTTAGCGACTCACTAATAAAAAATCAAGAAAGAACATTTGGGGAGATACGACGACGAGCTGTTTCCCACATCGCCGCAGAAGAGGCCGTATCAGTAAAGCGCAGCAGCATGCATCGAACGCCAGAAGTACACAAAGGAGGTAATGATAGTGGAGGCGCGGGGCTCTAACCAGCCAGCCGAGCCTGACCTTTGCTTTACGAGAGCTGATTTGGAGGACGTGGTCTCACACGAGGATGATCCAGTAGTGATCTCTGTCGTCACCGTGGGAAGAAGGGTACACTGATTTCTCATTGACCAGGGAAACTCGGTTGATATGTTGTTTTGGGTAACGTTTAATAACCTACAGTTCTCACCTAACCAGTTGCAACCGTATGATGGTTGTTTGTTTGGCTTCGCTAGAGACCAGGTGGAGGTACAGGGACATGTGGAGCTGAGGACGACCTTGATGAGAATCAAGTAAAAGAGGATTTTATTAATGAAGGAAGAGGCCATTCACCATCACACTTGAAGTTCTTCCTTCTAGTCTTCTCAAAATTAAAAGAAGACATAAAATAAAGAGAGGCCCAAGCCCAAAGCCCAAGCCCAAGCCCAAGTCCATCCTATAAAGGGCAAGGCCAAGTATTAAATAATAAAAAATATTGTTGAAGGTGCTTAGAGGGAAACATTAGAAACCTCTATTGTTAAAGCATCTTTTAGTCTTTAGTTAGGAGTCTTAGGGGGGGGGTGTTAGTAGATAGGTGTAGGAGTAAATAAGGAGGTGCCAAAGTGAAGGAAGAGGTCACACCTTCCTCATGCTTTGTTTTAGGCGCAAATTCTAGAAGCTTTATGGGAGGGAGTTTTTTGAATTTGTGTAGCTTATATTCCAGCACCTTAGGCTATAAATAGAGGTGCTCTCTTTGTAAATTTCAGATTTGGAAATTGAAGTAAGAAAACTCTACTCAAATTGAGAGAGAATTGAAGAGCTTTGTGCCTTCCTCATTAGTCTTATCTTGAGAGTTCTATGGTTATCTCAAGTGGCGGCTTGCACACTCATCTTGGAGTCACCATCCTCTAAGTGGCGTGATCATCAAACCAAAGCATCCATCTCCATAAGTTCTTCTTTCTTTCATCTCCATATTCAATGAAACTCCTAATACATGTTTAGCTTCTTTTTGGTTCGGTATTTCTATTTTGTTTCTGAATTTGCTTCGGTGCATCCTTGCCTTGGTTGTTCATAGTTGTGTCTTCTTCTTTTTCTTGTTGTTTGTTTGGTTTAATTTCAGTTTCCAGCAATTCTATTCGGTATTCTTGAATAGGTAGGCGCAATAGCCTCAACAAGGCACATGAAGATGAAGTTGCCCTCCCTCAGGGAGGGTTGATCATCATTAAGTCTGACCAGAAGGCGGCGATCTGATCAATGAAGAAAGATGTCTAGTTTTCAAGGACAAAATGCAGAAACTCCTGAAGGCTGGCCACATAAGGGAAATCTAATACCCTGAGTGGTTGGAAAACGTGGTTTTAGTGAAGAAGGAACATGGGAGATGGAGAATGTGCGTCGACTTTACATACCTGAATAAGGCCTATCCCAACATCGATTCCTTGATGGATAGCGCTTCAGGTTGCCGATTGTTGAGCTTCCTATACTCGTTCTCGGGGTACAATCAGATTCGCATGCACCCCCGAGATGAGTGCAAGACAACATTCATGAAAGAGATCTCTAGCTATTGTTATAAATTCATGTGTTTGGGGCTGAAGAACGTCGGCGTACCTACTAGAGGTTGATAGATAGGATTCTCACCCCCATGATTGGGCGAAATGTACAAGCATATGTGGACGACATGGTCGTCACCTCAGAAGAAAGGGATAAGCACTACAATAGCTAAGTACAAATTAAAGTTAAACTTAGAGAAGTGTGTTTCGGATAGAGGCAGGGAACTTCCTAGGGTTCCTGCTCACTGAACGGGGGATAGAAGCAAACCCGGATAAGTGTGGAGCAATCATAGGGATGAGAAGCCCCGCTAGTGTGAAGGAGGTACAACAGTTGACTGAGTGTATGATCGCCCTGTCCAGATTCCTATCAGCAAAAGGGGATAAGGGGTACCCTTATTTCCAGTGTTTGAAGAAGAGTAACCGCTTCACATGGACTCACGAGTGTGAAGAGGCGTTCCTCAAGTTGAAGGAGTACCTAGCCAGCCCACCTGTCCTCTACAAGCCGCAACCCGGTACTCCGCTTCGCCTTTATTTTGCAGTTACAAATCGAGCAATCATCTCAGTAATTGTGCAAGAGCAAAATCAGGAGACTTATATATTTCGTAAGCAAGGTGCTACAAGGGCCGGAGGTACGATATCAAGCCAACAAAAAGGCAGCCTTGGCGGTGGTGTTCGCAGCCCGGCGACTTCGTCACTATTTTCAGAGTTTCATAATGACTGTAATGACCGATCTCTCAATACGCAAGGTCCTCCAGAAACCCGATGTAGAGGTCGGATGGTGCATTGGGCAGTCGAGGTGTCAGAGTCCGACGTGCAATACAAACCCAAGGGGCCCATCAAGGGCCAGGTATATGCCGATTTCGTGGTAGATCTATCCTTAGAAACCACCCAGGTAAACGGTGGAGACTTTCAGTGGGTTGTTTCGTTGGGCAGGTCCTCTAACCAGCAAGGTAGCGGGGCTGGGATTATTCTAGAGGGACCTAACAGACTTTTGATCGAGCAAGCCCTTAGATTTGCTTTCAAAGCCAACAACAACCTGGCTGAGTATGAAGCCCTGGTAGCTGGAATGCTGCTAGCCAAAGAATTGGGCGCTCAAAGTTTGTTGGTAAAAAGTGACTCGTTGCTAGTAACCAGGTAAGTCACAGGTGAGTACCAGGCCAAAGATCCACAAATGGCCTCGTACTTGAGGTATGTCATGTTAGAACATATGGCCTTAAACAAAAGGGGGGGGGTTAATTGTTTATGAAATATTTTCGCAAACTTTGAAGGTATAATGAAGGCCAATGAAGAATCACAGACAAGGAAACTATGGAAAACAATGCACAAAGCTGTTTTAGTTTATTTCCAGAAAATCAACTGGTTGTTTTTTGCGATTCAATCTGTTGTTTTTATCAACAGTTAATAAAAACAACTTAAAACAGATATATGTGATATCAGGGAATGACAGAATCACACAAATAGATTTATATTGGTTCACTCTTACACCAAGAGGTACATCCGGTCCCTAGAAAACCACTAGGTATCTACTATGCAATCAAAATCCAGATTACAAACATACTACCAATGAAGTGACCTTGAACACCTCAAGACACACACTTTCTTTGGAAAACACACCACAGAATTCATAACAACCTATGATTTTTGTTTCCACCTTCAATATTCAGAAATACAAGATATACAAAAAGGATTACACCTGATGAAGATCAAATCAAAAGATTACAACAATCCTATTCCACTTCTTTGAGAAAACCCAAAAGCTTAAATGCAAATCTTGAAAACTCAAATCTGTTTTCACACTTTCACAAAATGTCTCAAATTATCTAACTCTTTTTAAGAGAGTATAACAATCTCTTTTAAATACTCCAAAAGTTGTTAAAAACATTTAAAGCAGGAGCCTATTTAGTTAGAAAACATTTAACGTTGATTTGCAAACATAACAAAAACTTTGTTATGGATTTTCAACAAACAATCGGTTGAATTCTCGAAACAACCGATTGAATTGGTTTGACAGCAAAGTCAACCAAGTCAAACAATTTAAAACCCTTTTCAAAAATCTCAAAGTGATAAACAACCGATTGAAACGACAAAACAACAGGTTGTTTTTCCACTTCTTCATAAAACAATCTTTTTCAAAAAGGTTTTGATTCCAAACTGTTTTAGATTCAAACAAAGAGTGGATTACAAAATATTCTACCCAAAACCCACCCACACACACAACAACTTTAGCCTTCCATCAAACACCATGGATTTCGAGACATTAAAGCTTCAAGATCATCCTTGATCAACATGTTACCCTTTTTAGGGAAACTTTCCCCACATTTGAGTTGGTGCATGTCCTAAGAGAACATAATTCCTGAGCAAACCTGCTGGCCAAGTTGGCGAGCTCAGGTAAAGGAGGTCGACAGAGATCAGTTATCCAAGAGACCCTAAAAGTCACCCAGGACCATTGTAGATGGAGCACCAGAGGTTAGTCATATAAAGACCTTGATGGTTAGCTCGGCGAAAGGAATGGTGCACCTATCATTGATACAAGAAACGCTGAAGGTGCCCAAAATAAGCGTTTATGGCTTACCGGAAGAAGATTCGTTGGAGGTCTTACAGGTCGACATAGCGGAGATCTAGATGACACCCTATCAGCGCTACCTAGCTGATGGTGTACTCCCAGTAGAACCCACAAAGGCAAAGACGGTCAAAAGGAATGCATAAAGATACATCCTGGTTGACGGAAAGGTGTTCCGCCATGCCTACGCTCATCCTATCCTCACCTGCGTAAGCAGGGACCAGTGCACTCGTATCATGGCAGAGCTCCATGAAAGAATTTGTCGAAGCCACGTTTGAGGGTGAGCTCTTTCTTTGAAGGTCGTTCGAGCTGGTTACTATTGACCAACTATGAGAGAGGACTGCACGAGGTATGCGCAGCGATGTGAGCAGTGTCAGAAGCATGCTGATTGGCATCACGCACCCCCCGAGGAGTTGCAGTCAATACATAGCTCCTGGCCTTTCCATACCTGGGAATAGACATCTTAGGTCATTTCCCCTTGGTGATTCGTCAGATGAAGTATCTCGTGGTGCGATTGAGTACTTCACCAAGTGAAAAGAAGCTGAACCAATTGCGCAGATAACCACTCACCAAGGTCAAACACTTCGTGTGGAGGAACATTGTCATCCGTTTTGGGATCCCAAGACACTTGGTGTCCGATAATGTTACCCGATAATGGATCAGAGTGCTCAGAGCTCAGCACTCGGTGGTCGGACCTCAGCACCTGCTATACATAAGTCAGCTCGGCTCTTGGGTCATAATAGCGGGCCATGTAATTGGGTCCTAGTTGTATGAGTAAGTCCATTTTTGTATAATTAAGGTAATCCTTCGCATGTAAAGCCTAGGCGACTAGCAACGAGTAATTGTGGACCTAGGGGTGCGCTTAGTGCGTATGGGGTCTAGGTCAAGTAAGTGTCTTTCTTTTAAACCTAAGCCCATGTGTGCTAGGGCATGTAAGGGTTAGGTTGCATGCATGATGAAAAGGAACGTAGCACCACTTTAAGGGTGTCAACGTAAACAAATTGGACCCCTGATGCTTGTACATTAGTTGATACCCTGGTGGTTATTTTGTTATTATTTTATGCACTCCCTGGAGGAAATATTTCATTTTGTTGCTTGCAACACCTTGAGAGTGTGCCCCTAAATTGAATATTTTTGTGTTGAGTATGCTTTCAGTTGAGATTAGATTCTCGTGATGGAAAGTTGTTACAAGAGGTAAGTTATAAAAGGATTTTGAGACCCCAGGTTAAGGTACGTTATTTCTAAGACTGAAACTTGTTACTTCTTATTTCTTATAAGCCTTGTACTGACTTGATCGTCGGAGTGCAATCAACACGTAGGACCCCATGTTTCAACAGAGTCGTTTTCGAACGTAACAAAGGAAATAGCATATTCCAACAGAGACAAATAGAACTAGAACTTGTCATTAGAGTCAACCGAGAAGCAGATCAACCAGCAAAATATAATATTACTAAAACAAAAACATTAAAGAATTTATCAACCATAAAGATGAAACTTAATGAAGTATTGATAAAGAATTATGCCTGGACCAAGTTCTTTCCAGCGAGGATTTTGTACTGCCACTGAAGAAGAGACATTAATTATAAATGATTTTTTTTAATTATTTGTCTCTTGTGGACCAACTCATCACAGAACAAATCTTCACCTCCATGTGCTTCGTTTCAGATGCCCATGGCAAAATATATCAATGCCTGCCATTCACCCATTCAAACTGTAATAGTCTAATAATCAATAATTTGGCTACTTCATTTTTCATTTACCATTTTGTTTAATTATTTTAATAAAATTATATATTCATCCTCTTGTATAATATATATCTTAAATATTTATAAATTATAGCTATTATTACTTATTTTGTTAGTTCTCTATGAAGTATTAGTATTTAAATTTTTCATAATTATTGTTTAGAAATCTTTTATCGAACTAAAAATAAGATTAGTTTTATAATATAGAAATAAGGATAATATTTATTTTATTATAAAGGTGTTAAATTTAAATTTATTTTTTAAGTTAGTATTAAAGTAATTAAAAATCCATTTTAATCGAGATTGTGAGTTTATTATCCTCTCCTGTCGAGTCTTCTTAATTCTTACGTTCGACGCATCAAGATTTCACATTAATTAAATTAAGGCAAAATTATAATAAATTATTGTTAATAAATTTCATTTTAATAATCATATTTTATAAAAATAATTGATAAAAAAAATTAACAATATTCAATATCAGTAAATTTTGAATAAATTTTATATACAAAACTTCTCTATTATAGAGATTTTTTACTCTTCTTGCATTCCCTATAAGTCACATCCTCACCAACATTGGGAACAAAACTTCACTTCCGTGGCTAGTATTTGACTTGCAGTAATTCAATATGAACATATTAAATAAAAATAAATTTTTACTTGCTTGGTATTATTATCTTGCATCAGATGACCAAGCCGTGTTTGTGAGTTCATTAATAACGCTTTACGCATCCCCATGATCGAGGATCTTAAACAGAAGCATGTGATGCGTGAAAATAAAATATAAGAAGCCAATTGTTGTAGGAATATCTTTCACGTGTACCCTTTTTTTAAATATATACCTCTTTCAACAACTCTTTTAGGTTAATATTTCTAAAATTACACGTTTTAAAGGCCATTGCCTCCTCATTCATAATATAAAAAGAAGACTATATTTGTTTCATTTTACCATTGCCTCCTCATTCATAATATAAAAAAGAAGACTATATTTGTTTCATTTTAAAATAAAAACTTTATTAACTTAGCAGGATTCGAAAACAAAACTATAAATAAATAAGACTATATTTTTTTCATTTAAAAATAAATAAGACTATATTTATTTTATTTTAAAATAAAATCTACTATAAATATCAATAATTTTTAATATTTTTAATATTGTTAATTAAAATATTTATATTAATAATTAGTAATAATATTGGATTTTTTTTAGATATAGATTTGTAGATAATGTAAAATTTACCTATGGATAGAGATACATGAGTAATAATCTACAAGTACGGATACAAATTCGTGGTTAATATTCACAGGTAATACTGAATTTACCTATGAATTCAGGTCAGTGAATAATATTCGTATATAATGTTGAATTTACCTACGAATTCAGATTCGTGGGTAAAAATTTGTTAGTAAATCTGATTTTTTTTATAGTGATAAATAGCCACTTGCACGAGAAGAGAAAAATACAGCGCCACTTGACAAACTTAGTTGAATTTTTATATTAAATTCAAAAAAAATAAGGAATCTTCTCATTTTCTGCATAGTCAAAGCCACACACACAAGGTACAAATTAAACAAAAAAAATGAGGAAGGTAACCATAGTGATTAATGTTGGTCATCTCTATTTCAAAGTTACATCAAAGATACTAGAAGGTGCTCATTCAAAATGAAATATTCACAGGATGCTTGAATTTGATAGAAGTAGCACAAAATTCTTGGTGGAGGAGATGACCTACTAAAGAAAAGTTCAACTAGATGAAAAATTTGCTATTAGACTTGATGAACAATGGTGTGATTGTGTGGGAAGTTTCAAAAACTTCACCTCCTGCGTTTTCATGTGCTTATAGTGTGCAAATATGTCCACAATGATTTCGACATGTACATCAATCAGGTCTACAAGTTGGATGAAGTTAATAAATTTAATGACAAAGATTATCCACTAACACAAAAAGATCCTTAACTTTGCACCAATCCAACAACTAGTAGAAGTTCTAAAGGTTGTCCCAAGTCATTAATAATTATGACTTAAATGAATATATGGGAATAAGATTGTCTCAAGGAATGCTTCTATTGTCAAACCATCTTGAAAGATACAAGAAATCATTGTTCGAACAATGTGTATATCGATGGATTAATAAATTATTTTTCTATCCCACCCCTTTGATTAAATTTCAAAATTTATCTAATTACTTTTATTCAACAATTATTTGTTACTTAATTAAGTTATATTAACGTAATTTCCTTTTTGAATATTTTAGATTTAAAAAATTTGGCATTATAGCATTAGGGTGAAAAAATGAGATGTGTGAGAGAGGTTTATAGTAGATGATAAAAATGACATTAACATAAGATGGTAAAAGATGATGAGTACAAGATGTGAGGTGATGTTGAGAGGGGAGAAGAGAGGATGGAGGTAATGAAAAGTGATATGGGCCCTTATTTACCTACTTTGTGGCAGTAGGATTGGGTATGGTGCAAACAATAATAAAAAGAAAGATAGATTTAGATAACACGTTTGGCGAGAAGATGAAGAGGATTCCTCTTGTGAACGGTGAGTCCTGGATCGGTCAAAACATCAAGGTCATCTGGTTTCATTCCTGCTGGCAATTCCCAATCGAAAGCATTAAGAAGATTAGCAAGGATGAGATCCAAGGAGGCAATAGCCATAGGCATCCCAGGGCAAACTCTACGACCAGAACCAAATGGAAGAAACTCATAATCTTGCCCTCGATAAGTTACACTACTATCCAAGAACCTCTCTGGATAATACTCAAATGGGTTTTTCCAGTTATCAGGGTCCTTATGGATCGCCCACGCATTCACGTACAATGTTGTCTTTGCTGGTATTTCGTAACCTCCTATCACGCATGCTTCATTTGTTTCTCTTTGCACAAGAATTGGCCCTGGTGGATAGTATCTGAATGTCTCTTTTATCACTGCCTTCAAATACGGAAACTTCTGTACATCATCTTCGTCTAGAAATTCCTTTCTTCCTCCCACACTCCTTATTTCCTCTTGCACTTTCTTCATCACTCTTGGATTCTTCAGTAGTGCCGTCATATTCCACACCAATGAGGCTGAACTTGAATCTGTTGATGCTAGAAGCAAGTCCTGAAGAGAGACATGAGAAGTGAATGGAGTTAGTTAGAGAAATAGAAAAAAGTAAATGACAAGAAATGGAAAAGAAGAAGCTTATCCATACCATGAGGATGGCTTTGACCACGTCGTCTGTCATTTCTATGGAACTCGAACCCTGCTTCTGCAGTTTGAGAATGATATCTGTCACATCCTGATTCTCTGGATTCACTTTTCTCTTTGGATCAGAGTGTTCATCAATGGCGTCCTGGAAGAACTCATCAACCTCCTTGAAAATAGTACGAAGACGAGCTTTCTTTCCAGTTACAGTATCGATCCAACCCAAGGAAGGAATGAAATCAGAGAAAAAGAATGCAACCATCATCTCTTGACAACCTTTGAGTAGTGAATAGAACCTACTCCCCTCCGCTGCGTCATCTTCATAGCTTCTCCCAAATAGAATTCTACATATCACTGTGCTCGTAAGAGACATCATCGCTTCTGTAAAATTAGTAAGCTTTGAAGATGAAGCGTTCCTAGATATTTTTATCATCATATTCTTCAACTCACTACGTCTTATTGGTGAAAATGTTGAGACTTGTTTCTGGCTAAGGACATTGAGAACACAAATTTTTCTAATTTCTCTCCAAAACTCACCATATGGGGAGAATATAACATCATAGCCTTTGAAGAACAGTGTTTGTTGGCCAAGTAATTTAGGTCGTCCACAACACTCAAGGTCATGGTCTTTCAACACCACTTTGGCCAATTCAGAGGTGCAAACAGCAATGGCTCTCCTTGATCCAAATCTAAGGGAAACGATAGGTCCGTATTTCTTTGACAGTTCCCATAGCTGCAGATGGAGAGTTGTACTGTCCACCTGAAGAAGGTTCCCTACTATGGGAAGCCCTCTTGGACCAGGTGGAAACCGTGACCCCTTCCCCTTTCTAAGATTTTGGACAAAGATTAACAAAAGAAGAGGAAGAGCAAGGTATGCAAGAGTTACAACTGCTGCAACCATTGTGTTTGTGTTTGTGTTCTATCACAACCAAAGAGGTTCAAGACCAAAGAGGTGCAAGACCAAAGAGGTGCAAGACCAAGAGGTGCAAGACCAAAGAGGTGCAAGAAAACTGGCCTGGAATCAAACACTCTTTCCTCACCCTTATTTATACTACACAACAGACCCTTCCCACCACAAAATGCCAAACCAATATTAAATGCTATCATAAAATGTTATGCCTACAAAAACATTTTTATAAAATATAAAAATAATTCTTCATTCACAATTATGCATGCATGGACCAACCCCATTATATTATTTCCAACTACTGCAACTGAATAACAGTCATTCATCACTCTTCACTCTTCACAGAGTTACATAAAATTGTATTTTTATTTTTTTACATAATATATATTTTTAAAATATTTATATTGAGTAGTTCCTATTTATCATTTTCTCACGTGTCAATAAAATGGCGGATCATCCTAACTACCAGATCCAAAAGCTTCACCACCATGAGTTACATATGAAATGCAATAATTCAATAACCACTGAGCTAAAAAGAGTGAGTGGTTCTCATTCTTGTAGTATTAGGAATATATCGTTTAGTTGATTTTGATTCTATCATTTTTGACATGTTGAATTAAATCAAATACAGAGGGCGAGCTAAATGGGAAATGACAAAAAAATGTTGTCAAAGAAGAAAAATAAGCAATAAAATTTTAATGTCTAATTATTAGAAAGTATTCTAAAAGTTATGTAATTTAATTAATTTGATACGAGATATCTTCTTAGATAAATATATCATAAATACAAAAAGTTTTTTATTTTATTTTACTCAATTATGTTTAGAAAAACATTCATTTTTAATAATTGTTCTTGTCGTGTGACTGCCTTTCGCGGGTGGTAGGGATTGCGTTGCCGGGTTGTCCTAGAATAGAGCTCCGTTGTGACAGAGGACGTCCTACATGTTGATTACACTCCAACGATCAATTCAGTTAGGACTCATCCAAAGTAACAATAAGGTCAAGTATCTTAGAAAGCCTACCTTTACTTGGAGATCCACTCCTTTTTTATAACCATCTTTGCAACAACACTTGCTCAAGCGAAATAAAATCCTAACTCAAAATAAAATTGAGCACATAAAATAATAACAGGAAACTCACCTGTCATGTACATCAATTATTCAACATTATGTTCCGCGTACCCTTATCTTTTAAGGTTATTATCCACATCTATCAAAAATACTTTATACGTAACCAACATGCAACAAACAAACATACACGACTATCAATAAGCACATACCCACAACAGGACCTACCCCTACGTAAGGCAGCCACATTGTGTTTGTTTTCGACGGGCTCCTTCAATTGGGTTAAACCTATAATCTCTACCCAAGCCCAATAGCCGAGCTGACCACTCGAGATAAGTCGTTGACTGAGCCCCTGTCTAATACACAAGCGCCCCAGGCTTGAGCTTAGCTAGGTAAAGCAGAGAGTGTGATTGTCTTGGCAACTGATATGATAGTCTCAGAGGGGTTAGGTAGGCACAGTACACGAAGCGTCGTTGACACAACGTTTCACCTTAATTAATCCCTAACACAACGTTTCGAATCCCTCTTAAAGTTTCGTACCTCATTTTTCTGAATTCGAAACCCTTCCTTTCCCTCGAGTTTGCCTTTCACTCTTCTTGCGCCTTCCTCCTCAGAGTTTCTTCTTTTTAACTCTAACAGGTATCTTCTTTTTTCAATCTATTTATATCTTTGAGATCCTTTCCTATACTGTATGAGTTGAACCTGCACTCAAAGTTTACTCTTTCCGCCGATGATCATGTTTGTTCCTATTTCGCTTACATCTTCATATCTTAAAATGTTCATGCATCGGACTTGCTATTACTTATTCTGTTTGGTCTGAATTTTTCTTTTTGCAGTTTGCCTGTATGTTGTGTTTTTACATAAACCCTGTCATGGATTACAAAGCCTTATACCCTTGAGCTCCCCAAAACCTTTTGTAAGAGACCTCCTCATTTACTGCCTTTGAGCGAATAGTAACCCTAAAAAAAATGGCTGTCATTTTGGTGAGGAAAATGATAGGTTACATGTAGTTCCCTGTAGAGAAGGTGAACCAGTATGTTGTGACGAGCCTTCCGATCCTGGGAATCCTTTTTGTTTTTTCTATGCAACTGTGTTGAAGAAGGTCCGTGCACGTCTTCCTCTTACTTCGAAAAATATCTTTTAACCGAGCTAAACATCGCTCCATCTCAGCTACATCCC
Organism: Phaseolus vulgaris; assembly: GCF_000499845.2. Classification (NCBI taxonomy): domain Eukaryota; kingdom Viridiplantae; phylum Streptophyta; class Magnoliopsida; order Fabales; family Fabaceae; genus Phaseolus; species Phaseolus vulgaris. The sequence continues at coordinate 20,389,342 of NC_023750.2, forward strand.
AATAGTTGAGCATTTGTCCGAGCCTTTGCTTTTTTTTGCATGCAGTTCGGCCTTACGCCATCTGTGGAGGTTTTCTTGTACTTCTTTTAGGCCAAAAAGCTAGGCCGCCAACTCTGGGTATCCTTCAACGGTGCCCGTGGAAGAGGCTTGCTTACCCTTTTCCAATCTTCTTTTATGAACTTCAAGGGTCACTTCTTAAAATTTCGTGCCAATAAATATCATCCTCCCTTCTGGATGGGTTCCCTCTATATTGGACCGAAAAACCATATTTCACTGTGGCCCGACGTTTGGAAGACCTGCCATCCTCCGACTAGGAAGTTTGTAAGTTCTTGTAGAGCTTACAAGTTGTTTTTGACATCGCTTACCTGTTGAGTAGAGAGTTTGACTCAGATGCCCTAGAGAGTTATACCGGTACATTTCTTTTTTAGACCTAGCGAGTTCTCCTTTTCTTTATAGATTGTAATCTCTTTTCTCTATCTTACTACAGGGAGGATGTTGGCCAGATTTAGCAAAGAAGAACTGGAGAACATGGCGAGAAAGTCAAAATGGCTAGTTAAAAGCCATTGAAAGCTCTTGAGGCCCACGCACCTACCGAGGATGAAGAAGACACCTGCTCGAGACTAGTCTTTCCCCTAAAAAGGAAAGTCCTTGTCATCCCTTCTACTACCTCCCCTTCTCGTGGCTAGGCCAGCTACGCTCAAGTGTCTCCACCCAGAGCTCCATCTCCCTCCCCAGTCATAGTGTCCAACTTCGAGGGGGGCGTTGAAAGCTCCAGAAGGAAAGGATTATGGGACCCCAATCTCGATGTTTCTGCTCATATTGAGGGTGCCCTGCTATTGCCTGAAGACGAGGAGAGGCTAAGGGCTCATAATGGACGCCATTCGCTCGAGGAAGCCATAAAACAATTTGGATAGGCTCTGGCCACAAGCTGCTTGGCCGTGGAGAAGATACAAAGCCAAGGGATCGCCACTGAATCCAAGATTCAGGAAAATGACGAGCTTCATCGAAAGGTGCCTGGCGTGCAACAGGAGCTTTCACACCTCCAAGCTCTCTATCAACGTACCGAGCAACTCGTAGCTGAGAAGACCAAAGCGACCAAGGAACAGGAAGTTGTGGAGATGAATCATCGCAAAAAGTTGTAGCACGAGTTGGCTTAGAAGGATGGGTTCCTTGCTAGCGAGATTGAAGTTTACATAGACGAAGCAACCCAAGCCTTTCTGGTGGGGTTTGAAGTTGTTGTAGAGCAAGCTTCCAGTCTTTACCCTAAAGTGGATTTTTCACAGCTGGCACCGGTTAAGGTTGTGGTGGATAGGGAGCTCAAGGGGAAGTAATCAAGCACGCCACAAACTAACTTAATTGTGCTTTTCTAGCGAACAACTTCTTTTCACATTTTATTGGCGTTATCTTATGTATGCAAACTTTTGTCTTAATTTGTTATTTCTCACCCCTCAAAGTAACTAAGATAACAATGCATCTAATCGCTTAGTTTAGACAAGTTTCAAACACAATCATTAAAAGCAATTAATGTTTTACCTTAAACGAGCGCAGGATGATGAGGTTATACGAATCGCTTCTGGTAATGATACTCATTCAAGGGCTCCTTTGATCACGATTTTTGCACCGTGTCTATTCATGAATCCCTTTTGATATCGAACTCGTAGTTGTCTGAGCTTCTAACGACATACACCATTCGCATCTCACGGGGCGCCTAGACCCGAGTGAACAATTGTTCACCGAGCTAACCTGACTTATTCAACGTTTCCCCTATGCGGTATCTATTCATCCAACAGAGCGCCCAGACTCGAACGTACACACCGAGTTAGCCCAACTTATCGTGCGACATTTACTTGTCTAGTAGCGCCTAGACTCAAGTGGTGGCTTACACACCAAGCTAGCCCGACTTATCGTGCAACATTTACTCGTCTCACACAACGCCTAGACCCGAGTGAACAACTATTCACCGAGCTAACCTGACTCATTGTGTCCCAACTCGGACGCTTCAGGTTCGTACTTACCCATAGGTAACTGTTTCATAGACAGGGCGCCTACTTGAGTGATACTACTGAGAAAGGTTATCACACCATGCGTCGATTTCAAGAAAACATAAAGGAAATAGTGTACTATCAAGAATAACTTTTCATTAGATAACCTCATTAAAAAACTCTCTTTAAGGGAAAAAGAGCGCCATCTCTAAGAATCACATTCAAGTAGTTTGGCAATAAGTACTTGGGAGGGTAAATTAACTGAAATAAAAACTTTAAATTTGCAACATTCCACATTCGAGGAATGGTTCCCCCTTATAAGGTTTCTAACCTGTATGCTTCATTTCCGAGTGCCTCAACCACACGGAACGGTCCGGTCCATTTTGGAGATAACTTAGTCTCCAGTTGATAAGAGTGAGCCTTTCGCATTACCAAGTCCGCAACTCAGAATTGTCTTGGTTTGAACTTAGTCCTCTGTCTAAGCTCGGTTTTTCTTTTCAGGGCCTCCGAATTAACACGGGCCTATTCACGGACCCCCTCTAGTAGATCCAAATTTGTCGTTCTTCCTCCGTTGGATTCCTCCACCACGAAATTTTGGAAACGAGGGGAGTTTTCGTGGATTTCTACTGGTATCATGGCATCTGCCCCATATACCAAACTGAAAGGTTTCTACTTAGTTGTGGATTGAGGAGTAGTGTGGTAGGCCCATAAAATCTAAGGAACCTCCTCCGACCACGTACCCTTAGCTTTCTCTAGTTTCCTCTTCAAGCCTTTCAACAACACCCGGTGTGCCTACTCCACCTGACCATTCGTTTGAGGATGCTCTACTGAGGCAAATATCTATTTGACCCCGAGCTTTGAGCACAACTTGCCCAACTGTTGGCTGGCGAATTGCGTCCCATTATCTGATACCAAATGCTTGGGAATTCCAAAACGACATACTATATTCTTCCAAACGAAATGTTGTATCTTATGAGCGGTTATTTGGGCTACCGGCTCGGCCTCGATCCACTTTGTAAAGTACTCGATGGCCACCACCAAGTATTTCATCTAGCGTATTGCCAAAGGGAAAAGTCCCAAGATGTATATTCCCCAAGTGTGGAAAGGCCATGGGCTATGTTTTGAACGTAACTGCTCAGTCGGCGCATGATGTCAATCAGCGTGCTTCTAGCATTGCTTGCACTGCTGAGCGTAAGCCCTGCAGTCTTCCTTAAAAGTCAGCCAATAAAACCCAGCTCGGATAGCTTTCAATGCCAAAGATCAGCCATCTATATGACTGCCACAAATTCCTTCATGTAGCTCCGACATTATTCGAACACACTGGTCCCCACTTACGCACATGAGTGTTGGCTGAGCATATCCATGACAGAATAGCTTGCCATCAACCAGGGTATACCTCCCCGCATTCCTTTCGATCATCTTAGCTTGCGTAGGTTCAGCGGGGAGTAAACCATCAACCAGGTAACGCTGGTATGGTGTAATCCAGGTTTCCGTGAGGTCGATTTGCGAAACAACAACTAATTCGTCCGATGGCATCTCGTACGCAACTACTCGAGGAACTCTCAGAGTTTCTTGAGTCAACGACTTATTATTCTTCCCATGTGCCAAGTTTATCCCTCCTCTGAACCTTCTCCTACAGTGTCGGGTGCCTTTAAAGTCTCCTGAATTACCGACCTTTGCCAGCCTCCCTTTCCCGAGCTTGCCAACTTGGACAAAAGGTTTGCATGGGAATTTTGCTCCCGAGGAACTTGTATCAATTTGAACTCGGCGAAACTCCCTTTTAACGTTATAATATACCTAAGATATGAAGCCAACTGTGGGCCCTTGGCCTGATATTCTCTTGAAACCTGTCCTTTAACAAGCAGCGAATCGCTTTTTACCAATAAATTTAGTGCTCCCAACTCTTGTGCCAATAACATTCCCGCTATCGAGACCTCGTACTTGGCCTGGTTATTACTGGCTTTGAATGAAAACTTCAGAGATTGCTCAATTAGCAGACCCCTAGGACCCTCAAGTATGACTTCTGCTCTGCTACCCTGCTGGTTAGAGGATCCATCGATCGATAAGATCCACCAAAAATCCCCGGGTCAGAACACGACCCCTCAGTTACGAGCTCCACCACGAAGTCAACGTACGCTTGCCCTTTGACTAGCCCCCATGGCTTGTACTCTATATCAAACTCGGACAACTCCACAGACTAGCAGATCATTCGTCCTGCTAGGTTGGGCTTTTGCAAAACCTTACGAATGGGTAAAACAGTCATTACAATTACTGTGTAGCTCTGAAAGTAATGAAGAAGTCTTCGAGTTGTGTATACCACTGCCAAGGCTGCCTTCTCAATAGCCTGGTAACGCTCCTCCGGCCCTTGTAATACTTTGCTGACAAAGTAGATCGGTGTTTGTGCCTAGTCCTGTTCCTACACGATTACCGAGCTAATTGCTCAGTCTGTGATGGCAAAATATAGGCGGAGGGGTGTTCTCGGGATGGTTTGCCTAGGATAGGGGGACTAGCCAAATATTCCTTAAGCTTGACGAAGGCTTCCTTGCACTTCGTTGTCCAGGTAAACCTGTTGTTCTTCTTCAAGAATTGGAAGTACGGATACCCTTTATCACCACTACCGACAAGAAGCGGGACAGGGCAACCATGCGTCCAGTCAATTGTTAGACCTCCTTTACATTAGCGAGACTCCTCATCCCAATTATCGCATCACACTTGTCGGGGTTAGCCTCTATACCCCTCTCGATTAGAAGAAAATCGAGAAACTTTCCTGCCTCTACCCCAAACACGCACTTCTCCGAGTTAAACTTCAGGTTGTACTTTTCTTTTGGCCCAAATAACTCTTCCAATTCGGCAATATGTTGATCTTTCTCTAAGGATGTGATGACCATGTCGTCTACATACGCTTGTACATTCTGCTCGAGAAGGGGAGCCAGGATTCTGTCCATTAACCTCTGGTATGTGGCACCGAGGTTTTTAAGGTCGAAAGGCATGACCTTATAGCAGTAGATTACAAATTCAGCCATAAAGGTGGTCTTATTTTCATCACTAGGGTGCATACGTATTTGATTGTACCTTGAGAATGTGTCCCTGAAAGCTCAGTAGGCGACAACCCGAAGCAGTGTCAGTAAAGGAGTTGATGCTCGGTAGAGGGTACGAGTCCTTGGGGCAGGCCTTATTCAAATCCGTGAAGTCGACACACATCCTCCACTTCCCATTATCCTTTTATACCAACACTATGTTTGCCAACCATTCGGGGTATTGAATTTCTTTGACATGGTTAGCACTCAGCAGTTTCTGAGTCTCCGCCCTTATAATGAAACGTTTCTCCTCGCTGAACTTTCTCCTTCTCTGGATCATTGGGCAGACCCTATCATCCATAGCAAGTCTATTGTTGAAGATGGGAGCTTTGATGTATCAAATCCACATGAAGCCTGGAGTTGTGCTACTTTCTAGGTTTGGGTTTAAGAGTAGGGTGTTTAGAATCTTTGTAAGATCAGTTCTTGAAGCCTACACAAAGCTTGATTAAAACTATTTTAAGAAACTAAGTGTTTTTCCAAGCAAAGGGAAAACAACCGATTGATTTATCGAAATAACCGGTTTTGTCACTTAGCTGGCTGGAAGTTGTGAAACTGCTTTTTGAATCAGTTGTGTAACTGTTTGACTCATTCAACCGATTGAATCGTGGTTTCAACCGGTTAAATGTGTGTTTTCATAACAGTATTTTGAAACCTGTTTTAAACTGAGTCAGTTGTTCAAATGTGCCTTAAATTGTAGCTTTTCAAAGGCTATAAATATAGCTTCATTTTCAAATCAAAAGATACTAGAAATACAACAGGTATTGATTCAGATTTGAGAAAGAGATTTATTTTAAGAAAGGATTTTAAAAAGCAAGATTGTTGTCACACTTTGCTGTGTGGTAACAAGTGTTGATCATAGGATCTCTGGTTCTGTAAATCTAGGTGCTTTCTATCCTGTTTAGTATCTTTTAATTGTTCATATTACATACTTTTTGTATTTGAAAACCTGTAAAGACAGAGGGTGTTTTGTCCAGAGGTGTGGTGTGTGCAAAGGGGGTGAGTAGGCTTTGTGGGATTCAAAGTCACCTCTTTGTGGTGTGGTTTGTGTAATCTGTGATTGGTTACATAGTGGAATACTCAGTGGTTTGACTGAGGACTGGATGTAGCTCAGTGATTGAGTGAACCAGTATAACTCCTGTGTGTAAATCTCTCTTTCTCTCAAACTCTCAAACTGTTTGATATTTCGCTGTTACAAACAACCGATTAAATCATAACTTTAACTGGTTGAAATTCTGATAACTGTTTCTGTTAGATTGTTTGATTGCCTTCCTTAAGTGCTTATCTGAGTTGTTTGTTAAGAATTCATTTTGAAGCAAGTATTTGCGAAAATATTTGATAAAACAGTTCCCCCCCTCTAGTTTAAGCCATCATTTCTAACATCTATGGCATAGGAAATCAAGATTTATCCAAGGCATGTCAGCGGAGGACCAAGTGAATGCGTCCATGTGTTTGGCTATTACTTCAACTATCTTGTCCTGCAATGTTGGATCTACTGAAGCACCCATCTTGAACACCTTTCCACCTATCTCTCTTTCTTGGACCTCACCCGCGGGCCCTGACCGTCGTTCGCTGGCGATTCCAATTTCTAGGACTTCAACAGTTCCTCCTCCTTGGACGGCGACTGCCGAGTATGTCCTCCTCTTATTCTTCAAGCTGCTTTCATAACATTTTTGGCGGTCTTCTGGTCTAATTTAATAACGATCACATCCCTCTCTAGTGAGGGTAACTTCATCTTCATGTGCTTGGTTGAGGCTACTGCCCTCAACTTGTTAAGGGAGGGTTTGCCCAAGAGTAAGTTGTAGGTTGAAGGTGTATTAACTACAATGTACAACGGTCCTTGCAGCCTTATCATCAGAAAAGGTCGCCCTCAGATCAACGTACCCCCGCACCTCTACTTGGTCCCCCGTGAAGCCTACCAAGCATCCATCGTGTGGCCTCAACTGGTCGGGAGATATCCGCTAATTGACAAACATCAACCAGAACATCACATCTTCCGAGCTGCCCTAATTGATAAGAACCTGGTGCACTCTCCTCCCTACCATGACGACATATATCACCACTTAGTCATTGTCGTGGGGAACCACATATCCCAAGTTAGACTTCGTGAAGCTCTAGTTAGCCTCGGGCAAGGTATCCACGCTTCTCACATCCAAGGACATCACGACTCTTGCGTATCTTTTGTGCTTGGTGGCGGTGCTACCGCCCCCCGAGAATCCTTGCGAAATAGTATTCAACTTTCCGTTGACGGGTACTTCATGAGTCTGTTTTGCCGAGATCACCTCTCCTTGAGGCTCTTCCAGACTAGTCTCCAAGTATTCTTTTAAGAAGCCTTCTCTCAGCAACTCGGTCAATTGGTGACCTAGTGCTAGGCACCGTTCGATACTGTGTCCGAAGCCTTTGTGGAATTCACACCAAACGTCGTTTCTTGACCCCAGAATTTTGTCAGGCTTTTGGGGAAACCTTAATTTCTCTATTGTCTCGGGTATTGCTACAGCCTCCTCGATGTTAATGTGTGCGACAACTCTTCGTTGGATCTCGAAGAACGTCTCCGCTTGATTTCTATTCAAAGAGTCACTGAAAGGTCCCATTGTGATTCCTTGCTCAAAGGCGGTAACCATCACGTCTTCGTCATGGGTCTGGAGTCTCAGCATGAGCGCCCAAAACCTGTTCAAGTACTCCTTCAACGTTTCCCCCTCTCTCTTCCTGACGATGAAAAGGTCGTATAATACCGAAGGTGTAACCTGGTTGGCGGTGAACTGTTCTCGAAATAACCTGACGAACTGTACGAAAGAGGTTACGTGGCCATCAGGGAGCCCACTAAACCACTGTAACGTCGTACCTGTGAAAGTAATCATGAACATCTTGCATCGAACAACGTCTGATCCTCGTGAAACTATCATCTCGGCATTAAAAGCCATGAGATGGTTTTCAGTGTCTTCTACCCCTGTGAAGATGGTTTTAGACGTGATGTAATGTGCTGGCACTAATTTGTCCATGATCGCTCGTAAAAAGGGCTTAGGGCAATCCCTCACAGGTAGGTTTGCCCCTTTTCTCCTTCACTGAACGTGGGTCGCGCCATTGTAAATCTCGACGGATGTCTTCATTGGTTTGACACAACTCCTCACGTAATCTTTCCTGCTCCTGTCTAGACTACTCGTTAGCCTCCTGGAGATTTCTTATCTTCTCCATAAATTATTGCAATGTGGGAGCCTCGACTGCTTCTGGTCCCGATGTTCCTTGCCTAGTACCCCTCATCTTGCTAAGAAGTTCGATCGCAGTTGTGCATGGGATCAGATTTTATCGAGCCCCACGGTGGACGTCAAATGTTCTCGCCGTTTGACTGCCTTTCGCGGGTGGTAGGGATCACGTTGTCTGGTTGTCCTGGAATAGGGCTTCGTTGTGAGAAAGGGCACCCTACCTGTTGATTATACTCCCACGATCAAGTCAGTTAGGGCCCATCAAAAGTAACAACAAGGTCAAGTATCTTAGAAAGCCTACCTTTATCTAGAGATCCACTCATTTTTTATAACCATCTTTGCAATAGCACTTGCTCAAGGGAAATAAAATCCTAACTGAAAATAAAACTGAGCACATAAAATAATAACAAAAAACCCACTTGTCATGGACATAAATTATTCAACATTCTGTATAAGCGCGCACCCTTATCTTTTAGGGTTATTATCAGCATCTATAAAAAATACTTTATTGGTAACCAATATGCAACAAACAGACATACACGACTATCTATAAGCACATACACACAATAGGCCCTACCCCTATGTAAGACAACCACATTGTGTTCGTTTTCTACGGGTTCCTTCAATTGGGTTAAACCCATAATCTCTACCCGAGCCCAATAGCCGAACTGACCACTCGCAAGCCCACACATAGGACCGAGCTATTATCGAGATAGGCGGTTGACCAAGCCCCAATCCAGTACAATAATCGATAAAAGAATTACTCTCTCCAATCATTTTCTTTAGATTGATTAAATTATTAAATGATTGGCTTGCTAGAAATTAAGTTAACCTATCAATTAATATGACGCAATTGATGCCAACACAATACACTGTATCTCTTCATTTATATAAGAGGCAAAAATAAAGGCTTTAATGTATTAATTAAAAGTTAGTATTCTTGTTGTAGTTTATTACCAGCTTGCATGAGAGTCTGGACCGGACCGAGAAAAAAAGAAAATAAATCAATTAATAATAGTTTCTTAACTCAACTAAGTTATCATCTGTAGACTTGGTTCTAAAATTTTCATTAAATAAAATTTTTTTATTGGTAAAAAATAATTAAATTAAAGTAAAAGGGAAACTTTAGGGTGTTCTAACCTTTTACATGTTTCTTAAACTAAAAACAAAAATTATAGCATAAAAGGTAACATGCTTAAGCTTCCTAGATAACTACAACCCACACAGCCAGCATACCCAGTTTTCTTGCATAAAAACCAGCAGGGCAAAAGACTTGAAAGTTGCTTCAAAAAACACCAGCACTAATGATATAGTCTGCATATCTAAAAACTAAGGAGAATTGGTAAGACCCTTGCGGCTGTTCAACACCTCCAGTTTTGTGAATACCATGCACCTTATATGTGCTACTTCCAATCCTGTACTCTTTTCAAGCCTTGTAAGTAGTGCTTCCAGTCCTTATAGCACACAAAATTTCCGCTCCTACTACTCCCAACAACCCATCTTTGGATGAACTGATAAATCTGTAGCAGCAGATTTTCATTAAATTGGGTGTTATGGATAATTTGAGCTTTTAATATCACTTCGTTAAAGTTATTATCACTAGCAGGGAAAAAAAAGTTTGGGAGAATTGTATTAGTCTCGGGTAAATCTTTTCCTTGTTTTGGTTGAGTACATATTTTTGTTTAGCTATTTGAACACCCTTATCATTATGAAACGCCCTAAATAACTTAATAATGACACATATAATTGTTATATGAAATGAACCAAGCTTCCGTAGTTTCAATTTTTTTCTCTCATTTCCCATCTGATTTTGGCGAATATAAAATGTGGAAAATCTTTCGAAAGTAGAGAAGTGTTGAAGACATTTTCATTATTCGTCATATGACAAAGATTTGATTTTGTTAGATTTTGGGGGTCTCAAATTTAAAATCTTTAAAAAAACAGTTGGGTAATATTAGAATAGGCAATAAGAAACACTATGTTAATAAACCAAGATATAAACATAATCATATATCATACACTGAACACAAAAGAAGTTTAAACAAAGGAGGGAGTGGGGATGACAAAACGGGCGGATTGTGCAGATCACAAAATTCATTAATTTACCTAATTGGTTTATTTGTACTTTTAACTGCAATTTTTAATACAACAAACAGTCTAATTCTTATTAAAACAAACGACCTTATGGAAGAGTATGCTTCATTAATGTGTGATTGATTAATCAAAGTCCTCCAATTGGCTTATTTGAAATAGATTTAGAAACAAATACATAGAATCTGGAAAATTGAAAAAAGAATTAGAGAATAAAATCTAAAAAATCTCATAAATAAAATATGAGAAAAAGATATCGGAAACAATATTTGAAATAGAATCTGAATTTGAAATTTGCAAGAAAAAGAAACTTATGAATGGATTGATTACTTTTTAATTTGGCAAGTGTGTCGACTCAAAAGTAATAAACTGTCTCTAAGAAAGAATATTAAACTCAAGTTCTTAACTCTCAAGTATAATATTCACTAAATATTAAAAGATGTTCAAAAGTTTGTTTAAAAGGTTGTTTGTATCATAAATTTAAATAAAAGAAAAGTAAATGATTTGGATGATTCAACTAGGAAATTGGGATTGGAGTCAATCTTTCTCACATATAAAAATCATTTATATCAATTCTTCACATATTTATAAAAACATCATTGAGAACAAATATTATAAATTATAAAACAATTAACATTTCAAATTTATTCCTAACATTCAAATATGTTAAGCATTATGATTTAGGTCAGATGCTTAGAAGTACTTTCCAGTCAAATCTAACATTCAAAATATGAAAAAAGATTCAAACTTTAAGAATAAAATGATAATACCAATTATCAATCAAGAAGAGAATATTATAAATAAAAAAACACCTTAATACATAAGAGTTTGAACAGATTACTTCAAATCCCAAATGGAAGACTTAGCCACTCATATTGGCCATTACAAGCATCACTACTACAAAAAATTGTTTTAACGATAGTTAAAAAGATCATATGAAGACGATTTGAGAACTGTCGTTACTTTAGGTGTCGTTATAAATAAACAATTTTTAACGACGATCCCGAACCATCATTATAAAACCTATTAACGACACGTGTGAACCGTTGTTATTATGGAAAATAAATAGGGAAGAAATAAATGAGTGTTCTAGATTTTTTATTTTATTTTTTTAAAGACGGTTTGGGTCTAAACTGTCGTTAAAAATGCTTTTTTTTTCAAAATTGTTGTATTATTATATATATCCTCTAATCCTACATAAAATATCAAATTTCTAGAACAATAATGCATATAATATCATAATTTAAATACGAAAGACTTCATAAAATAAATTAAGTACATATAATATTCTTAAAAAAGTTCTACAATATATGAAAAATGTTACAAAATATTTTGACCATGTAGTCTTTAGATACTTGAATGCTTCCAATCTAGCGATTGTGGGTCATTGAAAAACCATGACATTTGAAATTTTTGTGAGTTAGTGCATGAATAATAAACCCCACATTTTAAAGTGTTTTTGTATAGAGGTACTACATGATCCCAACCTCTATCAATTCTAACTTGCACAATAGTCGACATCCACTAGATAACATAGTAACCACACTCATAATTTCCATATTGGTTACACTGCAAGTCAAAATAAATGTTATTAAATGAATGAATGAGACACATTAAAGTAGTGAGTGAACAAATATACTTCAAATACCTTAAGGTGCACCCAAACGAGCTTTTTTGCGTTTCACTTCCTGTACCGCCCTGGTAGTCGGGAGTGATGACGTGGCATCCTGCCACAGTTTAGGCGTGTTGACAAGGCGCCAGGGTGGCAGAAGGGAAGGAAGTCGGGGGGTTCGCGTAGTCGCCAGTTGTTAAATTGGCGTGTTCCGATCACCAGGTTAAAGATGAAGTCGCCAAATGTAGATTCAGGCGACCTAGTCATTGGAGATCGCCAGAGCAAGCACATCGCCAAAGATGAAGGAGAAGCAGATTATGAAGGCGGCCGGCGAGACCACAGGGAAGGTGTCTGAAGGCCCCTAACTCGCCAGTTCCAGTAGAGATCGCACTCCCAAGTTAGCTATGCACTGGGCAGTACCATGCATAGGTAACTTAGCCAAAATGAGAGTAGAAGCAGCGCCAAGTCAGGGAGCCTCCAGATGATGGCACGTGTACAGTTGGATGCGAGCCACGTGTCCAAGTCTGTAACTGCCAGGAGAGAGAAAGCCACCAGGTATATAAGAGTTCTTAACGAACTTTCTGAGGTACGCACGTTCAGATTATACTCTTTACGCTTGCGAGTGATAGAGCTTACTGTGAGAGAGGATTTGCACGGTTCTTGTTCTCTTAGTATTTGGTGATACCGTCACTGACTTGGGCGTTGGAGTGCGATCGGTCGCAGCGGCGCCGCTCTGTTTCTTTGCAGGTTCTTGAGGTGGATCTCGAAGAGGAACGGAGGTTTGAAGCGGTGCACACGTCGATCCTTTGACGAGGCAGTTTCCAGCGTTCCGGTCAACAGGCAGGATCACTTCCGCTTCCACTCAACATGTTATATTCAGAATAAACACTGAAATAATAAGATTTCTTATTCGAACACATAACATTATGTAATGTATAAGTAATAATAAATATTAAATGAAACTGTTGTACCTATCTATAATGTGTTTAAAATAGTTAGGAGGTTCCTTATGCAAGATGCAAAACCATGCAGCGGTATGATCTTGAACATATATGATCAATAATTGTAAATTATGCCTATATAACAAATAGAATATGAACTTATTTCAATAACTGATCAATAATTCTCTTATTTCAATAATTTAATATAAGTTATTTATAGAATATGAACTTATTCATGGATATACGGAGAAATATAAATTTTTTTTTCTCCATTTTTTAAGGCAGTGGTAATGTATGTTTGTGTTTCTAACTTTTTGTTACCAAGTGATTGAATGAGTTGAGGGTTTAAAAACCCATATGTATCTTGTTTTCCCTCATTCAACCATAATCCATAAATATACCTAAATTTTAATAAGTTATTACTAATATATATAATAAATGACAACTATAAATAATTTAATAACTGAACTCATATCATCCATAATTGTAGAACTGTATGTTAATCTCCTGAATTTTGGATGCAAGGTCCAACAAATTTAACATGTGAAAGTACAACCGTACATCACTATGCCTTCCAAAAACATTGGCATCCCATGGAACTTCTACGACGAATGTGTCTAAAATTGTAGCAACTTCCACAAATGCCACCACAGGATCATCAATGGAGAATTTTTTCTTCTTTTGCAGAGGCAGATTTGTCTTTGGTTTCTGCTACTCATAAACAAATAAACAAATAATTAAATTAGTTAGTATATAACATATTTGATATATAATCCTATTAGTGCAAAGATACACCATAGAGTCTAATAATGGTTTGAAGAGATGTCAAGGTCAGGAAATGAAAGTATGTAATGCCTCTGCTACAATTGTCACCTCTAATGTCGACACAAGAACTGCAACATCACCATAAAGGACCTTCTCCACCGTGACCTTTTATCAATTTAGAAGGAAAAGGGACATTGTGTAACACTATGACCCCTTCATAAAACTTACCTAGGGCAATGAATCGGATGGAAGAATCATAATCAACATATAACTCGCATTGGCTAGTTGAGCCAAAGTCATCCCCTGATAGATCAACTGTTAAAAAACTCCCTTTAATGTTGGCTCTCTTAATAGGAAGTGGGTCATCTTGTACCATAGTAGATAGTTGCTTTGAGAGTCTTAAACCATCCCATCACTTTTCAAACCCCTATCCATCCGCTTATTAAACTCCTTCATTAAACTTTCTTTAATCTCTTGAGTTACCTCAACCTTTATCTATTTCCGTAATTCTAGAAAATACTCTTGGCAAGGTTGACTGCACGAATGTTACTTGCTATATGATGAAGGCCAAAGTATGAGTTAATCCCCACCCCATATCCAACAACACGAACATATCCAACGGGCTCAGGTCGTCCGATAACAATATTAAGAATATCTTAGTGACTATATCACTAGTACAAAAATAAGAAAATAGCGCTCTTTATTTAATGCGGCCTAGCCCTTAAACGCATTCGTAAAAAACGCGGTGGCATTTTTAAAATTAATTTTATTTATAAATGCGGCTATTTTAATAACCGCATTTGTAAATCAAGCGCTTTGATTTACAAATTCGGCTAAACGTAATAACCGCATTTGTAAATCAAAGCGCTTTGATTTACAAATGCGGTTGTTTGTATAGCCGCATTTGTAAATCAAAGCGCTTGATTTACAAATGCGGCTATACAAACGACCACATTTATAAATCAAAAAGCTAGATTTACAAATGCGATTTTTACGTTTAGCCGCATTTGTAAATGCTTTTTACCTTAAAAAATTTACGCGCCTCAACAGTTTCGTAGTTTCTTTTGTTTTCACTATTCATCTTCTTCGTTTTTCTCTCGTTTGCGAACTTCATTGCATTGGTCGAAGGTACGCATTACCATTCCAGAGTTTCGCTTTCTTCCTTTCAATCTTCACATTGGCTTTCGTTTTTAATGCCTTTCGTTTTTCTTTCCATTGTTGGTCGAAGGCATTGTTCCATTGGCTCTCCCTCGCTACTTCGCCACTGCTTCCGTCGCCGTTGTCGCCGCCGCTACCGCTGTTCCTCTTTCTCCCCTTCCACTCTTCACCAACAACTTGGTTCACCCACAAGGTTGGTTTTTAAATTTTTAATTTTTTTTTTGCATTTTTTTAATTTTGGTTTATGTATTATAATTTATTGTGTAGTTTAAATTTTATATTATTTAGTATTTATTATATTTCGAATTTGTATGTTTTTTTATGTATTATGTACCGCCCTGGTGGTCGGGTGTGATGACGTGGCACCCTGCTACAGTATAGGCGTGTTGACAAGGCGCCAGGTTGGCAGAAGGGAAGGAAGTCGGGGGGCACGTGTAAGTCGCCAATTGTTAAGTTGGCGTGTTCCGATTTCCAGCTTACCAGAATAGGCGATCGCCAGGTTGAAGATGAAGTCGCCAGATGTAGATTCAGGCGACCTAGTCATTGGAGATCGCCAGAGCAAACACATCGCCGAAGATGAAGGAGGAGCAGATTATGAAGGCGGCCGGCGAGACCACAGGGAAGCTGCATGAAGGCCCCCAACTCGCCCGTTCCAGTAGAGATCGCACTCCTAAGTTAGCTATGCATTGGGCAGTACCATGCATAAGTAACTTAGCCAAAATAAGAGTAGAAGCAGCGCCAAGTCAGGGAGCCTCCAGATGATGGCACGTGTACAGTCGGATGCGAGCCACGTGTCCGAGTCTGTAACTGCCAGGAGAGAGAAAGCCACCAGGTATATAAGAGTTCTTAACAAACTTTCTGAGGTACGCACGTTCAGTTTATGCACTTTACGCTTGCGAGTGATAGAGCTGACTGTGAGAGAGGATTTGC
Organism: Phaseolus vulgaris; assembly: GCF_000499845.2. NCBI lineage: Eukaryota > Viridiplantae > Streptophyta > Magnoliopsida > Fabales > Fabaceae > Phaseolus > Phaseolus vulgaris. The sequence goes on from NC_023750.2 coordinate 20,405,095, forward strand.
ACGGTTCTTGTTCTTAGTATTTGGTGATACCGTCACTGACTTGAGCGTTGGAGTGCGATCGGTCGCAGCGGCGCCGTGCTGTTTCTTTGCAGGTTCTTGAGATAGATCCCGAAGAGGAACGGAGGTGAGAAGCGGTGCGCACGTCGATCCCTTGACGAGGCAGTTTCCAGCGTTCCGGTCAACAGGCAGGATCATCAGGCGCCCACCGTGCGGTCGTGTAAAACTTGCTCACATCCACAGCGTGAGTTTTTGGAAGTTTTCGAAGTTTTCTGCGAGGTTGTGTGCTGGTGCAACCGTCGTTCGCTGTTTGCTTGAGTTTCGTTCGGTGAATTTGTGTTTTGTGCCGTTCGTTTGGCTTTTCAATCGGTGGAGTAAGGTTTCCTGCTGTTTGCACGTGATCTGTTTGGTGGAGGTTCGAGTTCTTTCGCTTGTTTGGATTGTTCGCGGAGAAGCGGTGGTTTCTGGCGAAGTTGTGGTTTTCTTTGGAGGCTTACGGTGTTCTTGAGTTTTCTCGCACAGTTTCGCAATGTTCTCTCCGATTGATCGCTGATTCGATCGAGGTCGAAGTATTGTCCGCTGCATTCCTGTGATTCGCTGAAGTTAATGAGAAAAATGAGAAGCAATCGTTCCAGTCCCGTGGCGCCTGCCGCTGCCGAAGGTGCCGCTGCCATGACCATGGCGCAGATGGCGGAGATGATGCGCGCGTTGCAGGCAACTGTGGAAGCCTCACGCGTAGAGCAGGCGAGAATACATGAGGACCTGGTCGCCTCTCGCGCCAGGAACGAGGAGCTCAGCAAGGTGACTGAGGAGCTGCGTCGAGCTCTTCAGGAGCAGCAAGGACGTTCTTCTGCTGAAGAGGTGGCGCCGTCGACGCCACCTCGTGTTTTCCCAATGCCTTTTGTTCAGGCGATTACCGACACGCCTATTCCCACGAGCGTGGTTCCGGTTAAGGCTGCCTTTACCGGCGTGGAGGATCCAGAAGCTCATCTGACCACGTTCCACACACAGATGATGCTGTCGGGAGGGTCAGACGCCGTCTACTGCAAGATGTTCGTGAGTACGCTCCAGGGAACGGCGATGGAGTGGTTTGTGAGCCTGCCAAACGGCCACATAACCAATTTTCAACAGTTCTCGAAAATCTTTGTCGAGCAGTACATTGTGAATAAGGCACTGCCCAGGGTGTCTTATGATCTGTTTGATATAAGGCAGTACCATGGGGAGTCCCTCAGAGACTACCTCAATCGCTCCGGAGCGCAGATGGTCAGATCGCCGGCCAAGGATGAAGAAATGCTGGTCTATGCCTTCAAGAAGGGCGTGCAGCCAGGGCCATTCTGCGAGGCCTTGATCAGGGCTCATCCAGCGACGTTTGCTGAAGTCAGGCGACTTGCGGTGGCCCACATCGCTGACGAGAGTGAAGTCGCCGAGAAGAGAGGCAGCGTGGCTCCCGCCAGGCCACGTGCCCAGACCAGGATCCAGCCGCAGAGGGTGCTGGAGACAGCAGCGGCAGCCAGGAAGGACCAGAGGACTCGCCATCCTTACGATAGGAGGAACAAGGGAAGAAGCCAAGCGCGCCAGCAACCAGCACGCCGGGAATTCAATCGCCCGCCTAAGCACAAGTTTGTCATGGGGCTGGCGGATCTGATCGCCATTCCTAACATATCTGCTAGGTTGAAAGCGCCTGAGAAGGTGGGCGACAAGGTGCTGGGGTCAAAGCCGGACGCCTGGTGTGAGTTCCACCAGTGTTTTGGCCACACTTTGGACTCGTGTTTGTCTTTAGGATACCAGCTCGACGATCTGGTTAAGAGCGGGTTCCTAAATGATTATCTGCTGGTCAGGAGGACGGGGGGAGCGTCGAGTTCCCAGCCAGCAGGTGGAGAAGCCCAGCAACACGAGATGCCTATCCACGGGGAGATCCACACCATTGCAGGGGGTTTCTCAGGTGGTGGATGCACCGCATCGCAGAGGAAAAAGTAAGCGCGATCGGTGATGACAGTGGACATGTTTGAAGATCACTCGCCGGAAGTGGACATTACGTTCACAAAGCAGGATCTTCGGGACGTTGTGCCTCATGACAACGATCCCATAGTTATTTCATTGGTTACAGCGGGAAGGAAGGTCCACAGAGTTCTGGTGGACCAAGGAAGCTCGGCAGACGTGATGTTCTGGCCGACTTTCACGCAGCTGGAGTTGCCCCTCGACCAGTTGAGGCCCTATGGAGGGTGCTTATATGGGTTCGCTGGTGACCAGGTGGAGGTCAGGGGGTACATTGAGCTGAGAACCACGTTTACAGATGAGACTGGGTCGAGGACGGAGAAAATCAAGTACCTCATCGTAAACGCCCCCTCAGCGTACAACATCCTGTTGGGAAGGCCCACGCTTAACAGGATAGGCGCCATTCCGTCAACTCGGCACATGAAGGTAAAGTTGCCATCCATGGAAGGGGTGGTGATCACGATCAAGTCTGATCAGAAAGAAGCGAAAAGGTGCTATGAGAATAGCCTGAAAAACAAAAGATCAGTGAGTTATGTAACAACCACCCCACCTCCCGGTGTGAAGCCCAGACCGCCGGTAACAGAGGAGGCCGCCGAAAGGGATGTAGAGATGGTAGACGCTGAGCTAGGGGAGAGGAATGCTGGCCTGGAGGAGGAAGAGGCGCGAAATCGCCCCGAGGAAGCAAGGGAGCAGGGAATCGCCAGGGCGGTGATCGCCAGAGAATCCAGGCCTAAACCTGTCGAGCAGTGGCTTGAAAAGGAGATCGGAGGAAAAGTCTTCAAGCTGGGAAGATCTCTGGAGGTCGATCTCCAGGACCAGATCGCCAAGGTGATTGAGCGGCATCTGGACGCATTTGCTTGGTCCGCTTCGGACATGCCCGGGATTGATCCTGACTTCTTGTGCCATCATCTGGCGATGGACAACATGGTGAGACCGGTGCGACAAAGGAGAAGAAAATTCAACGAGGAGAGGAGGCAGGCGATCAGGGACGAGACACAGAAACTCCTCGCCGCAAGCCACATCAGGGAAGTCCAGTACCCTGAATGGTTGGCAAATGTCGTACTGGTGAAGAAGAGTAACGGGAAATGGCGCATGTGCGTCGATTTCACCGATCTGGACAAAGCTTGCCCAAAGGATTCGTATCCTTTACCAAGCATTGATGCCCTGGTTGATAGTGCTGCAGGGTGCAAGCTGCTGAGTTTCCTGGATGCCTTCTCGGGATATAATCAGATCAAGATGCATCCCATGGATGAAGAGAAAACAGCCTTCATGACGGAGAGATCGTGCTACTGCTATAAGGTGATGTCGTTCGGGCTGAAGAATGCGGGGGCCACGTACTAGAGGCTGATGGATCGAGTACTTGCACCAATGCTGGGAAGGAACGTGCAAGCCTACGTCGATGACATGGTCGTGATCTCGCAGGAAAAGAGCAAGCACGTTGCAGACTTGGAGGAATTGTTCACGACGATCGCCAAGTTCAAGTTAAAACTCAACCCGGAGAAATGCATTTTCGGCGTGGAGGCTGGAAAGTTTTTGGGTTTCCTCTTGACTGAAAGAGGAATAGAAGCCAACCCAGACAAGTGTGCCGCCATCTTGGCGATGAGGAGCCCAGCTACGGTGAAAGAAGTCCAGCAGCTAACAGGTCGGATGGCAGCCCTATCTCGCTTCGTGTCAGCTAGCGGAGAAAAGGGGCATTTCTCCTCGCTACCTTGCTGGTTTGACGATCCATCCACTGAGAGTACCCAACGGAAGTCATCCCCTTCAACTCGTGTTGCCTCAGATGAGAGCTCGACCACGAAATTTGCGAAGATCTGTCCCTTGATCGGGCCTCGGGGCTCATACTTAATATCAAACTCCGACAGCTCCACTGCCCACTTCACCATCCTTCTCGCAACGTCGGGCTTCTTCAAAACCTTCTGGATGGGGAGATCGGTCATCACCAGAATTGTGAAGCTATGGAAATAACTTGCCGAAAATACCACAGCCAGCGCAGCCTTTTCCAGGGCCTGATATCTCGTTTCGGGGCCCTGCAACACCTTACTAACAAAATAAATAAGCTTCTGAGCCTGACCTTGGTCTTGGGCGAGCACCGCACTCACCGCCCTCTCAGTTACAGCAAAATACAACCTGAGAGGGGTTCCCACCAGCGGTTTGCACAAAACCGGCAGGCTCGCCAGATACTCCTTGAGCTTGACGAAGGCTTCCTCGCACTCCTTCGTCCAGGCAAACTTATTATTGCGCCTTAAACACTGGAAATAGGAATGGCCCTTCTCTCCGCTAGCTGACACAAAGCGAGACAGGGCGGCCATCCGACCTGTTAGCTGTTGTACTTCCTTGACAGTGGCTGGGCTCCTCATCGCCAAGATGACGGCACACTTATCCGGGTTGGCTTCTATTCCTCTTTCAGTTAAGAGAAATCCCAGGAACTTTCCAGCCTCCACGCCAAAGATGCACTTCTCTGGATTCAGCTTCAATCGGAACTTGGCGATCGTCGTGAACAATTCCTCCAAGTCCGCAACGTGCTTGCTTTTCTCTGGCGAGGTCACGACCATGTCATCCACATACGCTTGCACATTTCTTCCCAGCATCGGTGCAAGTACTCGATCCATCAACCTCTGGTACGTGGCCCCTGCATTCTTCAGCCCAAACGGCATCACCTTGTAGCAGTAGCACGATCTCTCGGTCATGAAGGCAGTCTTCTCTTCATCCATGGGATGCATCTTGATCTGGTTATACCCCGAGACGGCATCCAGGAAACTCAACAACTTGCACCCTGCAGCACTATCCACCAGGGCATCTATGCTTGGTAAAGGATATGAGTCCTTTGGACAAGCCTTATTTAGATCAGTGAAATCGACGCACATGCGCCATTTCCCGTTGCTCTTCTTCACCAGCACGACATTGGCTAGCCAATCGGGGTACTGCACCTCCCTGATATGGCCTGCAGCGAGGAGTTTCTGTGTTTCGTCCCTGATCGCCTGCCTCCTCTCCTCGTTGAACTTTCTTCTCCTTTGCCGCACTGGTCTCACCAAGCTGTCCATCACCAAATGATGGCACAAGAAGTCGGGATCGATCCCGGGCATGTCCGAAGCGGACCATGCAAATGCATCCAGATGCCGCTCTATCACCTTGGCGATCTGGTCCTGGAGCTCAACCTCTAGGGATCTTCCTAGCTTGAAGATTTTTCCCCCGATCTCTCTCTCGAGCCACTGCTCGACGGGTTTTGGCCTGGTTTCTCTGGCGATCACCGCCCTGGCGATTCCCAGTTCCCTCGCTTCCTCAGGGCGATTCCTTGCCTCTTCTTCCTCCAGACCGGCGTTCCCCTCCCCCAGCTCAGCATCTACCATCTCCACGTCTCTTCCGGCGATCTCTTCTATTACCTTCGATCTGGGCTTCACACCGGGAGGCGGGGTGGTTGTTACGTAACTTACCGACCTCTTGTTTTTCAGGCTATTCTTATAGCACTTCTTCGCTTCTTTCTGGTCGGATTTGATGGTGATCACCACCCCCTCCATAGATGGCAACTTCACCTTCATGTGCCGGGTTGATGGTATGGCGCCTATTCTGTTGAGCGTGGGCCTTCCCAACAGAATGTTGTATGCTGAAGGAGCATTTACGACAAGGTATTTGATTTTTTCTGTTCTCGAACCTGCCTCATCTGTAAACGTAGTCCTCAACTCTACGTACCCCCTGACCTCTACCTGGTCACCAGCAAAACCGTACAGACACCCTCCATAGGGCCTCAGCTAGTCAAGGGGTAACTCCAGCTGCGTGAAAGTCGGCCAGAACATCACGTCTGCCGAGCTTCCTTGGTCCACCAGAACCGTTTGGACCTTTCTTCCTGCCGTGATCAACGAGATGACTATGGGATCGTTGTCATGAGGCACAACGTCCCGAAGGTCTTGCTTGGTGAACGTAATGTCCACATCTGGCGAGTGGTCTTCAAACATATCCACCGTCATCACAGACCTCGCGTATCTCTTCCTCTGTGATGCGGTGCATCCACGCCCTGAGAAACCCCCTGCAATGGTGTGGATTTCCCCGTGTGTAGGCATCTCATGCTGCTGAGCCTCAGCACCTGCTGGCTGGGAACTCGACGCGCCCCCCGTCCTTCTATCCAGCAAATAGTCATTTAGGAACCCGCTCTTGACCAGATCGTTGAGCTGGTATCCTAAAGCCAAGCACGAATCCACGGTGTGGCCAAAGCCCTGGTGAAACTCACACCAGGCGTCTGGCTTTGGTCCCAGCACCTTGTCGCCTACCTTCTCGGGCGCTTTCAACCTAGCTGATATGTTGGGAATGGCGATCAGGTCCGCCAATCCCATGACAAACTTGTGCTTAGGCGGGCGATTGTATTCCCGGCGTGCTGGTTGCGGGCGTCCTTGGCCCCTACCCTTGTTCTTCCTTGGATCATAAGGATGGCGAGTCCTCTGATCCCTTCTGGCCACTGCTGTCTCCAACACCCTCTGTGGCTGGATCCTGGTCTGGGCGCGTGGCCTGGCGGGAGCCACGCTTCCTCTCTTCTCGGCGACTTCACTCTCGTCGGCGATGTGGGCCACCGCAAGTCGCCTAACCTCAGCGAACGTGGCGGGGTGAGCCCTGATCAATGCCTCGCAGAATGGTCCCGGCAGCACGCCCTTCTTAAATGCGTAGACCAGCATTTCTTCATCTTTGGCCGGCGATCTGACCATTTGCGCCCCAAAGCGATTCAAGTAGTCCCTGAGGGACTCTCCCTGATATTGCCTGATATCAAACAAATCATAAGACACCCTGGGCGGTGCCTTATTCACGATGTATTGCTCGACGAAAATCTTCGAAAACTGCTGGAAGTTAGTTATGTGACCTGTAGGCAGGCTCACAAACCATTCCAGTGCCGTTCCCTGGAGTGTGCTCACGAACATCTTGCAGTACACGGCGTCTGATCCTCCTGACAGCATCATCTGCGTGTGGAACGTGGTGAGATGAGCTTCAGGATCCTCCACGCTGGTGAAAACAGCCTTAACAGGTACCACACTCGTAGGAATAGGCGTGTCAGTAATCGCCTAAGCGAAAGGCATAGGAAAAACACGGGGCGGTGTCGACGGCGCGACTTCTTCAGCACTAGGACGCCCTCGCTGCTCCTGAAGGGCTTGACGCAGCTCTTCAGTCACTTTGCTAAGCTCATCATTCCTGGCCCGAAAGGCGACCAGGTCCTCATGCATTCTCGCCTGTTCTACGCGGGAGGCTTCCACATTGGCCTGCAACGAACGCATGATCTCCACCATCTGCGCCATAGTCATGGCGCTGGCGCCTTCAGCAGCAACGGGCGCAACTGGACTTGAACGGTTGCTTCTCATTTTTCTCATGAAATCTTGGCAATTCACAGAGTGCAATGAACCACGCTTCCTTCAGCGACGATCGATTCAGCGATCAATCGGTCAAAACTTCGCGAAACTCCGCAAGAAAACTCAAGAACACAACGAACCACCACAGGAACCTGCAACTCCACCAGAAACCACCGCTTCTCCCACGAAAAACCAAACGAGCCAAAGAACTCAAATCTCACCGAACAAATCTCGCGTAAACAGCAGGAAACTTCACTTCACCGAACAAAAACCCAAACGAACGGTGGAAAACGCGAAATCACCGAACAAATCTAGATGAACAGCGAACAGCGGTTGTACCAGCACACAACCACACAAAAAACTACGAAAACCTCCAAGAACTCACGCTGTGGATGGGAACAGGTTTTACACGGCCCCACGGTTGGCGCCTGATGATCCTGCCTGTTGACCAAAATGTTGGAGCTTGCCTCGTCAAACTTGGATCGACGTGTGCACCGCGTCAACCTCCGTCCTTCGTCACGATCCACCTCAAGAACCTGCAAAAGAACAGAGCGGCGCCGCTGCGGCCGATCACACTCCAACGCCCAAGTCAGTGACTGAACCACCAAATACTTCAAGAGTAACACTCAAGAACTCTCAAGGAACCGTGAACCAGTTCTCTCTCACAGTATACTCAAGAACTCGCAAGCGTAAAGAAGACAATCTGAACGTGCGTACCTCAGAAGTTCGTTGGGGAACCCTTAAATACCTGGACACTTTCTCTCTCCTGGCAGTTACAGACCTGGACACGTGGCTCGCATCCAGTCGTACACGTGCCATCATCTGGAGCCTCCTTGACTTGGGCGCTGCTTCTGACTCTCATTTTGGCTAAGTTACTCATGCATGGTACTACCCAGTGCATAGTTGTCCTGGAGTGCGATCTCTACTGGGATTGGCGAGTTAGGGTGCCTTCGTATACACTTTCCCTGTGGTCTCGCCGGCCGCCTTCATAATCTGCACCACCTTCATCTTCGGCATGTGCTTGCTTCGGCGATCTCTGATCACTTGGTCGCCTGAGTTTACATCTAGCGACTTCATCTTGAACTTGGTGACCGTCGGTATTGGTGTGATGGAGATCGGAGCACGCCAACTTAATAACTGGCGACTACACGAACCCCCCGACCTCCTTCCCTTCTGCCAGCCTGGCGTCCTCTCAAAACGCCTATACAATAGCTTGATGCCACGTCATTACTTCCGACTACCAGGGTGGTACATTGACCAAGAAGAGTGTATGTCTTGAGGTGTTCAAGGTCATTCTCTTGGTTGTTGTGTAAGTGATCAAGGTGTGATTGCTTAGTGGATTTCCTTGGGGTTTCTGAGAAGACTAGATGTAGCTCTGGGTTTGGAGTGAACCAGTATAAACAATTGTGTACAATCTCTCTATCTCTAACTCTTTAAATTCAGTTTTATTTTGTTGTTTGCTGGTATAAACAACCGATTGTTTCTGCGAAACAACCGATTGTTTTTCTGGTACTGCAGCTTTTGCTTGCTGTTTTGGCGAACTGAATTTCTGAATTAATTGTTTCTTGAGATAATTTCATTCTTGTTTGAAAAGTTTATGAAAACCCTCTTTAAACAATTCACCCCCTCTAGTTTAAAGCCATCTATTCTAACACTAATCTAACCAGAACCCATGCCCACAAGCAACAACCTAGTCTTCAAGCAAACTTTTTAGATTTTGAGACATCAAAGTTTCAAGTTCAATACTATCATCAACATTCAAAAGTTAATAATACATTAATATAAACTACATCTAAATAAAACAAGGGATATTAACCTGACATTTCTCTATTTCTCGAATCTTCACAAACTGCTACCAAGTTTCTTCATCAAGGCATGCAAATGTTGTACAAGGATTTTCTCCTTTCCTTCCATCGTATATATAAGTTATTGTCAATTTTGATTTAAACTGTCGAAACTTTACACTCATTAAAGATAGAACTTTCACTCTCAATGTTTCCACATTTGGGATATCGTAAACCATCTACATACCACATTTGGGATAATTAGTTCATAATAAACTTTAAATTGAATAAAGTATAAAGAAATCTCAGATTGAACAAAGTATAAACAAAGCTCATATCGAACAAAGTAAAAACAATTACATACCATAATATTTTTCCAAATCATGTTTCTCTCGTGCTCGGTGACGTTATCCCAAGAATCAGTTAAGATAGAGATCCTTTCGCGAGCAACTACTCCGAGGTAACTGCTAAAATTCTTTGAATTTAGCCTAGTGGCAACACCAATGTTGACATTAATAGGAAATGGAATTTTTTGACCTTTATTTATCTTCGTACAAATAGTCTTTAATCTAGTAGGTCCTCTACCAATTCTTGAACAAGGAACTTCATCATTAGTGATGTTCCTGTTATCAAGCAAATATGATATAAAGGGACCATTTTCAATTGTTTCCCAAATACCCTTAACAGTTGAATGCATAAAGATTTTTATTCTCACCTTCCAAAACTGGTAATTGTCACCACAAAACAGTGGTGGCCTATTTATGGAGGCACGTTCCCCAAAAGGCATCTTGTCAGCCATTGAAAATAGTTTTTAGAAAAAAAAACAGAAACTTTAGTATTTTTCAAGAACCTAGTGTTGAAGATGGTTGCTGCCCCTTCAAGATTGTGTTTGATGAAGACTTCTATGTACATTTCATGTGTATTTTGCTTTGCTTTAAGTGTGTCTTAGGTAGTGCTTAGAGGTTGTCTAAGAGTGGGCTTTTTGCTGAGTAACTCACCTCATAACCACTTGCCATGTGATAAGAACAAGCATAAGATTTCTTAAACTGTTTTTCACATGTTTTACAAAAAACACGTTTACTGTATAAAAATAAATTTGTTCTTTTCTAAACAAACAGATTCATTTTTACACTGATGCCTTGGCAAAGTCTTGTGAAAATTAGATTTTGTGCATCATGTATTTTGACTAAGTCTTCTATCTTTCAAAACGACTGTGTTTCAAATAGTTAAGCTTTTCTGTTTTCGTTTTGAAAAATAAATTTGTTCATCTGTAAATGAATAGATTCTTTTTGTCTCTGGTGCCATATCTAGCTTAAACGTTTTTTAGTTTTATCTGTGCACCAGAATGGTTGACTAAGTCTCCTCACTTAACAAATTCTCTAACTGCTTTTGAAAATAAATCTGTTCATTTTATTTTCAATCTGTTCATTTTATAACAGCTTTAACTGTTTTTCAAAATTCTGTTATAAGTTGGTTTTCTATAAAATGAAAACTTGTTTCTGAGTTTAAACATCGTTCATACATTTGTAAAAACAAGTTTTACAGCAGAGAATTAAGAGTTTACAAAGGATTACCATTTGTTCTTCAAAGATTTCGAAAATCACAAAGTGTTTGTTCTTGGTTTGGTTCCAAAAGCTTGGTGTGAGGTGCTGCTACTGTTCTAGCAATCTTGCCTACTGGTTTAAGGCAGATCTTTGTATCCTCAATCAGGTGTATTCGTTTCACTTTTCACTTCTTGTAATAGTTTGGTTGAACGCTCTTCTTGATAGGTTTTCTTGAAGAGTGTGTGTGAGCTGAAATAGGTTTTTTCAGTAAGAGTACCTAAGTTCTTGTAGGTTTCAAGAACAGTGGGAATTGTGTTTGTTTGTACTGTGATTTAGTGAATTTCACCTTGGTTTTAGGTGAAGACTGGATGTAGCTCAGTTGAGTGAACCAGTATTGATCCTGCCGGTTGACCAGAGCGCAAAAGCCTTGCCGCGTCAAAGGTATCTTCCTCTGGATCGACTTTGCACCACGCTAGCTTCCGTCCTTCACACCTCGATTCTCCTCAAGAACCTGCAAAAGACAGAGTGGCGCCGCTGCGGCCGATCGCGCTCCGATGCTCAAGTCAATGACGGAACCACCAAAACTCTAAGAGAGAAAAGCTAGAAACTCAAGGAACCGTGCAAAAACTCTCTCAGCGTACTCCAGTATTCTCAAAGCGTAAAGAAGTGTTCTGAACGCGCGTACCTCAGAATCTGTTAAGAGTTCCTTATATACCTATGCATTTTCTCTCTCCTGACGGTTACACCTCTGGACACGTGGCTCGCATCCAGCTGTACACGTGTCACCATCTGGAACGTCTTCTGCTTGAGCGCCACTTCTACTCTTCAGGCTGTTTGACTAAGTTACTCAGGTGAGGAGCAACTCGGTGCATAGCTGCCTTGGAGCGCGATCTTCTTCTAGTGGCGAGCACGGGGTGTCACCATGCGCACCTTCTCTGTGGTCTCGCCTGCCGCTATCACGATCTGCATTACTTGCTCATCGTGCATGTTCTGGTAAACTGTTCCCTGGCCTCAACCTCTGGCTAGGGAATGATCATCTGATAACTCCATCCTTCGTACTCGTGCCCTTTGAAAGCCTTGAACAAGCTTTCCTGATCTTTCGGCGATGTTCCCCTCTCGGCGATTTCTGATCACTTGGTCGCCTAAGCTCGCATACGGCGACTACAACACAAGCCTGGTGACCGCCGGTTCAGATATGCTAAAGGTCGGAGCACGCCAACTTAACGATTGGCGACTACACGAACTTCCCAATGTCCTTCCCTTCCGTCAGCCAGGTGTTCCGTTCAACATGCCTACATTACCACTTGCTGCCACGTCATCACTCCCGACTACCTGGTCGGTACAAGTATAACTGCCTTGTGTTCATTCTCTCTCAATCTCTGCAATTAAGTTTCTGCATAACTGATAAAACAGCAAAGAAATAAATCTGTTCAATTAAAAATAAATTTGTTCTTTCTGGGCACGGTTCATATTGTTCTTAATTTCTGGAAAACTGGTTGATTTCAATAAGAACACTTATAATCTGTTAAAAGCCATTAGAACAGGTTGATTGTAATAGATCACTCAATAAACTGTCAAGCCATTAATTGAACCTTAATCACTTGCTTGAAATTGAAGGTTGCTGTTTTGATGATTAACTGTTTTTTGTTCTAATATCAGTGTGAGTGCATCTGGAAAATCTATCTGCATAATCTTGTGATTAACCTTGCTGTATAAACGCTTTTCAAACACAAACAATGCCAAAATAAATCTGTTCATTTTCACATAAATCGATTTATTTTCTGTAAACTGTGTTAAACACTGTTTCTGCGAGAAAGATTTAAAAGGTCAATTCACCCCCCCTCTTGAACTTTGGCACTATTAAACCCAACACCTAACTCTTAATGCCAATTGTAAGAATTGATAGCTTAAACAAGAGGGGGTGAATTGGTTATGAAAGATTTTCGCAAAGATTTGATTAAGAATGAATCTTTACCAAACAATCACAGACAAACAATTAAGGAAAGCAATCAACCAATGATACAAAAACTGTTTTCAAAATTTTAATCGGTTAAAATCACAGTTTAACCGGTTGTTTATATCAGCAACAGAAACAGAATAAAATCAAACAATTATAAGGTGATAGAGATAGAGAGATTTACAAATAGGGTTTATACTGGTTCACTCAACCTTGAGCTACATCCAGCTCTCATAACAAGCTATGAGTTCCACTAGTAATCAAATCCAGATTACACCAACACACCACAAAGAGGTGACCTTGAAAACCACAAGATCCACTCACCCTCTTTGCAACACCGCACACCTCAAGACAGAACACTCTCTGTCTTTACAGGATTTCACACACACAACAGTTTTAAGAAAGTACAATTACAAGGATCTAGACAAGGATATCAAACACTTGAGATTGCACACAAGAGGAAGTCTTATGATCAGATCTTGTTACTAGAGCAAAGCTTGAACAACAATCTTGCAACTTTGAAAAACTTCTTTAAAAAACTAATCTCTCTCTTTGATCTCAAATCTGTATCAAAACTTGTATTTTTTTTTTTTTTGCTTTGAAAGAAGGGTTATATTTATAGCACTTGAAATCTAGCCGTTTAAGGCACTTTTAATGAGCTAAATCAGTTTTGATCACATCCAAAACAGTGAAAACAGGTTTTCAAAAAACTGTTATAAAAACACACAATCAACTGTTTGAAAGCACGGTTTAACCAGTTGAATTGGTTAGGTAATTACGTAACCAAGTCAAAATCAGTTCCAAAACCTTTAAGCTAGCTAAGTGACAAACAACTTATTATATCGATAATTCAACCGATTGTTTTCCCTTTGCTTGGAAAAACACTTTGTTTCTTTAAAACAGATTGGTTAAGCTTTGTGCAAGGATTAAAGAATTGATCTTAACATAGATCCTAAACACTCTAATCTAAACCCAAACCAAAAGCAACACAACTTCAAGCTTCATGTGGATTTGAAACTGTAAGAATGTATGGCTTTAAACTGGGGGGGGGGGTGAATGGTTTAAAGAGAGTTTTCAAAAACTTTTAAGCCAAGAATGAATTTACTTCAAGAATCACTTGATTTAGAAATCAGTTTTCCAAAACACAAAGCAAAAAGCACAGCACTAGAAAAACAATCGGTTGTTTATACTAGTTCACAAATATCATAACTGAAATTAAAGAGTTAACGATAGAGAAAAATGTACACAGAGGTTTATACTGGTTCACTATAAACCCAGAGCTACATCCAGTCTTCCCAAAAACCACTAGGAATCCACTAAGCAATCAACCCTAGATCACTTACAACACAACCAAAGAAGTGACCTTGATCCCCTCAAGAAACACATTTCCTTTGGTCCAACACAACCACACTAAGAATGTTGATCTTGATCCCCTCAAGAACACACAACCCTTCTCAGCAAACACACAAGGTTCTTTCAAAAGATACAAAGGATTACACTTGTTACAGAACAAATCTGAAATCAATATAAGATGAAAAATCATATCTCGCACTCTTTGATCAAACTCAATCTCTAAGCAATTCTCAACTTTTCAAAATCTCAATCTCTTGAAAAACTCAAATCTGTTTTTCTGTATATATTCAAAGTTGTTGTTTGTTATCAAATCTTAACAAACTATTCATTGCATTTAAAGTTTGGTCAGAGCATTAGAAACTGGAGCGTAAACAGTTAGAAGATCATTTAATGCTCAGTCAAAACACAAAATAGTTTTCTGTTATGGTACCAAAACAAATAATCGATTGTTTCCACGAATCAATTAGTTGTTTTGGTTTGATAGCAAGTCAACCACCAAAAACAGTTTTCAACCTTTCTAAAAACACCTATGTATAAAACAATCGGTTATTTCGACAAAACAACAGGCTGTTTTTCACTTAGTTTGAAAAACACTTTTCTTTTAAAAAGATTGAGAATGCCTATGCTTTGGATTCAATCAAGAGTGGATTATACATGATATCTACCCCAGATCCTATCTATAAGATAACTCAACAACAGCAAGCACATGTAGCCTTTCATCATCCTTCAAAGGGTTTGGATTCTTCAAAGCTTGAACACACTTGGTTCAACAGAAACATCAAAGCTCCCATGCTCAACACATTGTCTTTCAATCTACCTTTAATATTTGCGAAAATATTTCATAAACAATTCACCGCTCCTCTTGTTTAAGGCCTACATTTCTAACAAGGTGATATGACCATCCAGAATTCCACTAAACAATTGTAGGGCTATGCCTGTAAAAGTACCCATGAGCATCTTACATCGAATGGCATCCGATCCTCCAGAGATGATTATTTGAGCCTTGAATGTCGTGAGATGATTTTCTGGATCTTCTACGCCTGAGAAGAGGGCGATTTTAGGTGTGATATAATAAGGTGGCACGGGCTCATCCATGATTTGCTGTGAGAATGGCTTGAGAACATCTCTCGCTGACAAGTTCAGAGAACGTTCCCTGGTGGAACGTTTTCCATGTCGGTGTAGGCTCTTCCGCAATTCCTCATTAGTTTTGCACAACTCCTCATTAGTTTGCACGTGTTCCTCCATAGCTATGCGGGAGGCCTCAATTTCTGCCATTAGATGATCTTGAAGGAGCTCTTACTCAGCTCGGGCTTTTGCTCATAGCCGCTCCTGCAAGTAGCTGCTCCTGCTCGGCATGGACTTCTTCTTGGATTCGCTCTTACTCTCTTCAATATTCTTCCTTCGTCTCTTGGAGGGCCCTCATGACCTCCATGAGTTGCTGTAAGGTGGGGACATCGCTTCCTTCGGATCCCAGCGGTCCTTGCTTGGTGTTTCTCATCACGTCGCAAGGCTCAATCGCAAATGTGGATGGGATCATGTTTTATCAGGCCCCACAGTGGGCGCCAAATGTTCTCGTTAATTCACCTCGGACGAATTGAATTCCTCTTCTGATGTTGTCTCCAATATTTGCCCTGAGATGCCGCTCTACTGGGATAAAGGGGACTCTACCTGTTGATCACACTCTGATGATCAAGTCAGTGAGAGCATTCAAAATATCAAATCAGTTTCAGTCTCAAGTATTCAAAAACAACGTACCTTTATTGTGGGTCTCAAGCCCCTTTTATAGATATCCCTTCAACGTTTTTCACCAACGAGAATATAATTTCAACAAAACAAGATTTCAACAGGGAGAATATAATCTCAACATAAAGTATATGATGGTAACAAAACAAATATTGTGCACTTTTATTCTCGGGTGCTAACGACATTATTTCCAACAGTTTTTATTTGTATTTAATTGACATACGTATTATAAACAATCTAAATATTTCCTTTGTTTTAATTATCTTTTTTGAGCTGATTACCAACATCTGGGTTGAGCTTATGACCTATACTCGTCCAAAACCAAGCTGACCATACTAAAATGTTTGGACGAAGGTCCCAAGCACTCATGGCCAATACAATATTATTTTAGAGATTAAAAAAATTATTAACATCTAACTTAGTTTTTAATATTATTAAAATTTATAAACTAGTTTCTAAATTGATATCTAATTAGCTATCAAAATTTTAGCTATCAATTACTTTGAATTCTAAAGTTAGCAGTTAAAATCTTGGTAGATAGTTAAATACAAATTTAAAAACTAATTTATAAAGTTTATTAATAATAAAAATTATTTTACATACCAGTAATATTTTTAATATCTAAAATAATATTTAATTTAACTAATATTATAACTAGTTATTTTTTCTCAAAAATAGATTTTTATTTAATAAATTTTTTCATTGTATTATTGTTAAATCACATATAATACCATAAATATAATAATTAACGTAAATTTTTTTTATTAAAAGGTAGGTCTAACAATAAAATTGAAAAACTAAAAAGGAATGTTATTAATGACGAACAACAAAATTTACAATAAGATTTAAAATCCTTTAGAAATGGCATTTTTACTTTGACAGAAGTTACAGAATGCCTACAATATGAGGGGTATAAAACTACGGACAAAGCCATCATTATATCTTATCATATATGGAAATCCTCGGGAAGGGGTAGTTTAACAGGAAACATGATGGAATCCCCCGCTTAACTTTGATTTTCAGATTGGACACAAATTTAATAATTTTTAACAAATTATTTTTGATTGTGTAAAATACTTCAAATTTATTGAATTTAAATTTTTTAATTTAAATAAAATATTATAATTATTATTCAATAATATTAGATAATTATTAATAATTTAAAACATCAATATTAATAATTTTAAAAGATCTTGGTGGATATTATTTTTTTTTATCAAAGTTTGATAAGGTTTTTTAGATGACAGTGATAATTTCTTCTTTATTTCGTCTGGAATTGTTTATGGTTAATATTAATCCTAATTATTTATGTTCATATTAATAAATTTTTTTCACATTGTTGATTGAAATTATATTTTTTTCGTCTTTTTGATATGTTGGCTGAAAAATGTAATCATACTTAACGTTAAAAGGTTTCCTAATAAACACTGAAAAAAAATTCTAACAAATTATTAATAAAGAATAATATTAGTCTCGGTGATTAAAAAAAATATTATAGACATTGATAAAAAATATTTTCTTAAATTGTCTATTAAATTACCAGACAATATATGAATCATTGATAATTTGATGACGAGAAGATCATATGTTGTTTTTATGTTTTGATGATAACAAAAGTTGATTGGATGACTTGTGATGGCAAATTCATGGAGCTCTTCTCGGAATCATGTGTAAAATGGTGCGGAAGCTATGGATGTAAATGTGCAAGATCCTCCTAGGAGCTATTTATGTTCATATTAATAAATTTTTTTCACATTGTTGATTGAAATTATATTTTTTTCGTCTTTTTGATATGTTGGCTGAAAAATGTAATCATACTTAACGTTAAAAGGTTTCCTAATAAACACTGAAAAAAAATTCTAACAAATTATTAATAAAGAATAATATTAGTCTCGGTGATTAAAAAAAATATTATAGACATTGATAAAAAATATTTTCTTAAATTGTCTATTAAATTACCAGACAATATATGAATCATTGATAATTTGATGACGAGAAGATCATATGTTGTTTTTATGTTTTGATGATAACAAAAGTTGATTGGATGACTTGTGATGGCAAATTCATGGAGCTCTTCTCGGAATCATGTGTAAAATGGTGCGGAAGCTATGGATGTAAATGTGCAAGATCCTCCTAGGAGCTATTTATGTTCATATTAATAAATTTTTTTCACATTGTTGATTGAAATTATATTTTTTTCGTCTTTTTGATATGTTGGCTGAAAAATGTAATCATACTTAACGTTAAAAGGTTTCCTAATAAACACTGAAAAAAAATTCTAACAAATTATTAATAAAGAATAATATTAGTCTCGGTGATTAAAAAAATATTATAGACATTGATAAAAAATATTTTCTTAAATTGTCTATTAAATTACCAGACAATATATGAATCATTGATAATTTGATGACGAGAAGATCATATGTTGTTTTTATGTTTTGATGATAACAAAAGTTGATTGGATGACTTGTGATGGCAAATTCATGGAGCTCTTCTCGGAATCATGTGTAAAATGGTGCGGAAGCTATGGATGTAAATGTGCAAGATCCTCCTAGGAGCTATTTATGTTCATATTAATAAATTTTTTTCACATTGTTGATTGAAATTATATTTTTTTCGTCTTTTTGATATGTTGGCTGAAAAATGTAATCATACTTAACGTTAAAAGGTTTCCTAATAAACACTGAAAAAAATTCTAACAAATTATTAATAAAGAATAATATTAGTCTCGGTGATTAAAAAAATATTATAGACATTGATAAAAAATATTTTCTTAAATTGTCTATTAAATTACCAGACAATATATGAATCATTGATAATTTGATGACGAGAAGATCATATGTTGTTTTTATGTTTTGATGATAACAAAAGTTGATTGGATGACTTGTGATGGCAAATTCATGGAGCTCTTCTCGGAATCATGTGTAAAATGGTGCGGAAGCTATGGATGTAAATGTGCAAGATCCTCCTAGGAGCTATTTATGTTCATATTAATAAATTTTTTTCACATTGTTGATTGAAATTATATTTTTTTCGTCTTTTTGATATGTTGGCTGAAAAATGTAATCATACTTAACGTTAAAAGGTTTCCTAATAAACACTGAAAAAAAATTCTAACAAATTATTAATAAAGAATAATATTAGTCTCGGTGATTAAAAAAATATTATAGACATTGATAAAAAATATTTTCTTAAATTGTCTATTAAATTACCAGACAATATATGAATCATTGATAATTTGATGACGAGAAGATCATATGTTGTTTTTATGTTTTGATGATAACAAAAGTTGATTGGATGACTTGTGATGGCAAATTCATGGAGCTCTTCTCGGAATCATGTGTAAAATGGTGCGGAAGCTATGGATGTAAATGTGCAAGATCCTCCTAGGAGCTATTTATGTTCATATTAATAAATTTTTTTCACATTGTTGATTGAAATTATATTTTTTTCGTCTTTTTGATATGTTGGCTGAAAAATGTAATCATACTTAACGTTAAAAGGTTTCCTAATAAACACTGAAAAAAAATTCTAACAAATTATTAATAAAGAATAATATTAGTCTCGGTGATTAAAAAAAATATTATAGACATTGATAAAAAATATTTTCTTAAATTGTCTATTAAATTACCAGACAATATATGAATCATTGATAATTTGATGACGAGAAGATCATATGTTGTTTTTATGTTTTGATGATAACAAAAGTTGATTGGATGACTTGTGATGGCAAATTCATGGAGCTCTTCTCGGAATCATGTGTAAAATGGTGCGGAAGCTATGGATGTAAATGTGCAAGATCCTCCTAGGAGCTATTTATGTTCATATTAATAAATTTTTTTCACATTGTTGATTGAAATTATATTTTTTTCGTCTTTTTGATATGTTGGCTGAAAAATGTAATCATACTTAACGTTAAAAGGTTTCCTAATAAACACTGAAAAAAAATTCTAACAAATTATTAATAAAGAATAATATTAGTCTCGGTGATTAAAAAAAATATTATAGACATTGATAAAAAATATTTTCTTAAATTGTCTATTAAATTACCAGACAATATATGAATCATTGATAATTTGATGACGAGAAGATCATATGTTGTTTTTATGTTTTGATGATAACAAAAGTTGATTGGATGACTTGTGATGGCAAATTCATGGAGCTCTTCTCGGAATCATGTGTAAAATGGTGCGGAAGCTATGGATGTAAATGTGCAAGATCCTCCTAGGAGCTATTTATGTTCATATTAATAAATTTTTTTCACATTGTTGATTGAAATTATATTTTTTTCGTCTTTTTGATATGTTGGCTGAAAAATGTAATCATACTTAACGTTAAAAGGTTTCCTAATAAACACTGAAAAAAAATTCTAACAAATTATTAATAAAGAATAATATTAGTCTCGGTGATTAAAAAAAATATTATAGACATTGATAAAAAATATTTTCTTAAATTGTCTATTAAATTACCAGACAATATATGAATCATTGATAATTTGATGACGAGAAGATCATATGTTGTTTTATGTTTTGATGATAACAAAAGTTGATTGGATGACTTGTGATGGCAAATTCATGGAACTCTTCTCGGAATCATGTGTAAAATGGTGCGGAAGCTATGGATGTAAATGTGCAAGATCCTCCTAGGAGCTATGGTGATCTTGAAGGTGCATGATGTGTATGGAAGTAGGGAGGTTCGGCTAGCCCTATGGTAGGTGATGAAGGTGAATATTAGATCCTAGAAACTAGGGAAAAGCAAAGTATGGCACAATGTCGCGAGGGGAGGAGGTGCTAGGAGGGTTTTCTCTGAAGGAGGAGGCGCGGTCAGCCGAAGGTGATGGAGCTGCGACCTCAACTGGTCTTTTCCTCTTGAAGACGAGGCATGAGCAGGTCTCCTCGTCTTTGGAGGCGGTGGCCTCTACTACTCCCTTCTGCCTCTGATTCACTGTGGGTGGAGCAAAAGGGCTTGGGCCAGAGGTGGTAGCAGGAGGGGTGCCCGCAAGAGTTGAGGCACCAACATCAGCAGTAGCAGCCTTGCGTCGAGAGACCAACTCAGCCAATTTGCTCATCTTCTTCGCGTTTAACACCATGTGTACACAAGAAAACAACAATGCATAACAACATAAACCAACACAATATGCAAGTAAACAATAAAGGGCAAAGTCAGACAAAGTACCAATATAAAGCCTTGAGAGGCTTGGGGCAGTATTCAAGCTTGATCAGTTTACCAGTGTTAAACACCACTCCCAAGCTTGAAAGGAACTAACACACCTCGCGATCGAGCGGGGCCAAGTCCTCGAGACTCCTGGGCTTCTTGAGTTTCGCTTTCTCCGCCTAGTAGAGTGGAAACCCATCCAGCAAGGTCGGATCATGCTTGCTGGAACATATCTTAAAGAACTTCCCTTTGAAGCCCTTGTGAGACTGCTGGAAGAGGGTTAGGAGGACTCTCCCTACCTGATGAGAATCAAATAAATGAGGCTTTTATTAATGAAGGAAGAGGACATTCACCTTCACATTTGAAGTTCTTTGTTCTAGTCTTCTCAAAATTAAAAGAAGACATAAAATAAAGATGAGGCCCAAGCCCAAAGCCCAAGCCCAAGCCCAAGAAGGCCAAAGCCCAAGACCATCCCATGACGGGCAAGGCCAAGCATTAAATAAAGTCACATTGTCCACGTGACTTAGGAGAGTAGGTGTAGGTGTAGTTTTTAGGAGGTGTCATAGTAGAAAAAGGTCACACCTCCCATGTGACTTGTTTTTGGTGGGAATTTCAAATGAGTTTTATTTGAAGCACCCTCACACTATAAATAGAGGTGTGGGCTCTTGTAAAATTCAGAATTGAAATTGGTAATAGAAAAACTCTACTCAATTTGAGAGAGAATTGTGAGAACTTTGTCTTCTCCTTCACCTTGTCTTATCTTGAGTGCATTTGGTTCTCTCAAGTGGCGGCACTAGCTCACTTATCTTGGAGCCTTCACCATCCAAGTGGCGTGATCATCAAACCAAGTCCTTCATCTCCATAAGTTCTTCTCTTCTTCATCTTTTCATTTCATACGAAATTTCTAAACATGTTTAGCTTCTTTATGTTCGGTAATTCAGCTTAGTTTCTAGCTTTGTTCGGTTCTTTTCTGTTCTAGCTGGATTTGTGTGGTTCATTTCTGTTTTTAAAGCTTTCTATTTGGTTCTTTTGCCTTTTTACACATTTTAATCGGTTCAATTGGCAATAGATGGATCTTCTATATGAGTTTGGTGTTTGGTGCAAGTTTTGGTGAGTTCTTGAAACATAGAACATTGATCCAATTCTATTAAAAGTGCCTATGCTATCTCCAACTCAAGTTGATTCCATAAAATGTCAAAGAATCATCTCTACTTTGCTAGTGGAATCATATCATGTGGTATCTAGAGTTTAGGTTTGTTCTTGTTTAAATTTGAGTTATGTTGCACTTTTAATTCAAGAGCTCTATAATTCTTGTTGTTTATCTTTCTGTTTTTAGGCTTATTTGAGTTTTATTGCTGTTTTCTTAATTGTGCCTATCATGTGTTTGTGTCTTTTCCTTTTTGAATCCATACAAGTTTTGTCATAGTCATGTTTTTCCAAGAATGTCATCACTTCTTGTAGTACTTTTATTGTATTTTTTGTTTCTTGCTTTGGTGTAATACAGTTTTTCTGAACTTGTGTCTTGATCCTTTGTGCATTTTCTGTTTTAGATTGAGTTCATACTTGTATTTTAGATCTACACAAGTTCTTATACATAATTTCCATTATGTCTTTGCTAGTTCTTAATTCTGTTTTTCATTCCTGTTAGGATTCCTCTGTTTTTCTGAAAACGTGCTTACTGTTTCGATTTATTGCAATTGATTTACTCACTGGAAATTTCTGAAATTCTGGATTTGTGTTCTTTAAAGTGTTATAAAAGAGTATAAAAAAGAACTACTTCAAAATTCCAAGTACAAAAAAAATTATAAATAAAAAACAAAAAGTGTGCAATTCTGCCGAAAAAAATATGGTAATCTGGCAGCGATTTTAGAAAATTTATCTCAATTAATTGGCTTACTGTTTTTGAGTAATTCCAGTGCCATTGTTGAGCAAAGATCTTGGAATTTCTGTGATTAAAATTTCATAATCCAGTTCGCTTTATATCGTTCCAGTTAAATCAGTGAACATCAAGCATAGTTTGCATTAAAAAATATTTTTTCCAGTAGTTCTATTTTTTTTTTCTTCATCTACTCTAGTGCTTTTCTTTAGGTATCTTTTGTGTGGCTTCTTTTTCTTTGAGTACCTTATTTTCTTGCTTGTCTTTTCTTCAATACTCTTTGAGTTTGTCATACATCTAGTATTCCTTTTGTTATAGCCTTTTCTTGCTTATACCTTTTCTTGCTTGTCTTTCATTATTCATTGGTTTTGTGGTGATTGGCTTTGAAGATTGTGTGCTCTTGCTTTGACATATTTCATTTGAGGTTACTCAAGGCCTCAAGATCAGCTTGGTAAAGGGAGCATTCTTTCTTTGGAGTGATTTAAGTGACACTTCACTACGGCAGTTTGGTTCCAATTTATTTTGCTAACTTTGTTTTCTTAACTTTGTTTGTTGTATTGTTGTTTGCTGTTTTCTTTTACAAATGGCGTCATATTCCAGCAGTGGTTCTTCCAAACAGCATTCTTCTAGCAAAGCTTCTGCTCTTGATGAATTAAAAAAGGCAAAACGAACCATTCATCTCAATGATGAAGTTATAAGAATGTTGGAGGAAAGATTACAAAGAATTGAAATGAAGCAAACTAGGTCCTCTAAATCAATCAATGGAGAACGTCATTCTCATACACCTTCATCTAGAGGTTCTTCCAATGATCATGGTCGTGAAGAGGAACATAGAAGAAGGAGGCATCACCATCATTCTCATGAAGAGAGCTATAACCGTGACCAAAGATATCACCAAGTGTTCAAAATTTCTTGTGAACAAGTCCCTAGTTTTAATGGTGATAGTGATCCTAATGTGTATTTAGATTGGGAAGCTAAGGTTGACCATTATTTTCATGTGTATAACATCCAAGATGACCAAAAACTTAGTTTAGTTTCTTTATCCTTTTTGGACTATGCCAAAGAATGGTGGCATAAAATTGTAATGGACATTATATATCACAAGAAACCTCCCGTGGTTTCTTGAAATGCTTTGAAAGAGTGTATGCACGCAAGGTTTGTTCCTCCTTCTAGGAAGGAACACTTGTTGAAGTTCCAAAGGCTTCCTCAAGGACATAGGATGGTAGATGAATACTTTAAAGATTTTGAAACCACTTTGACTAAAATGAATATGCATGCTAATGAAGAGTCAAAGATTAAATGGTTTGTACGTGGTTTGAGAAGAGATATTAGAGACTTTGTAGAATTAAAAGAATATTCTTCTTTAAAGAGAGTGTTTCGCAAAGCCATCAAGGTGGAATCATATCTTTTGAAATAAACTTTCAAAATTACTCATGATGATGATTTCTACAACTCTTCTAGGAAGGATGCAAACAAAATTTTTACTCACATTTCTCCTTCCAATTTTTCCAAACAAACCATGTTTCCAAAAAAAGTTTCTACTACAAATCTTTCTACTCCTAAGTCACCTACCAAAACTTCAAATATCAAATGTTTTAAATGTTTAGGTTTTGGGCACATAGCTCTTCATTGTCCACAAAAGCAAATCTTAAAGATAAACAAGGTAAAACAAGACTTAATTCACCCACCTACCATAAGTAAAAATTAAAAAGACAAAGAAGGCCAAATTGACATGGGTCTTATCCTTCCACATCCATGGTGTTTTCCTTCCTTATCTTTTTCATTACCAAAGGTTCTTACTTCACCACCATCTTGGTTAAAAAATGTTAGGGATTATTTGTTCATACCTCCTAATGGTTGTCACCATTTAAGAGGCCTTTTTCCAAAAGATATCATCATTCCCAAACAAATTTTTCCAACTTGGTCGATTTATAGAACCTCCTTTTATGCAATCCCATTGCTTACACATGCTAAGTCATGTTTGCCTTTTTCTTCCACTTTTAATTGTAAAAATAAACTGACTTTGTTATATGCAGGGATTTAGAATTCGTGGACGAATTCTCTCCAACTCGAGGAGTATGATGAGAATCAAATAAAGGAGGCTTCTATTAATGAAGGAAGAGGACATTTGCCTTCACATTTGAAGTTCTTCCTTCTAGTCTTCTCAAAATTAAAAGAAGACATAAAATAAAGATGAGGTCCAAGCCCAAAGCCCAAGCCCAAGCCCAAGAAGGCCAAAGCCCAAAAAGCCCAAGACCATCTCATGAGGGGCAAGGCCAAACATTAAATAAAAGAGCATCATTTGATTTACTCTTGTAGGAGGTGTGGATATTAAATAAAGGAGTATGAATATGTAAAATAAAGTCACATTGTCCATGTGACTTAGGAGAGTAGGTGTAGGTGTAGTTTTTAGGAGGTGTCATAGTAGAAAAAGGTCACACCTCCCATGTGACTTGTTTTTGGTGCGAATTTCAAATGAGTTTTATTTGAATTTTCCCACCTATTTTCCAGCACCCTCATACTATAAATAGAGGTGTGGGCTCTTGTAAAATTTAGAATTGAAATTGGTAATAGAGAAACTCTACTCAATTTGAGAGAGAATTGTGAGAACTTTGTCTTCTCCTTCACCTTGTCTTATCTTGAGTGCATTTCGTTCTCTCAAGTGGCGGCATTAGCTCACTTATCTTGGAGCCTTCACCATCCAAGTGGCGTGATCATCAAACCAAGTCCTTCATCTCCATAAGTTCTTCTCTTCTTCATCTTTTTATTTCATACGAAATTTCTAAACATGTTTAGCTTCTTTATGTTCGGTAATTCAGCTTAGTTTCTAGCTTTGTTCGGTTCTTTTCCGTTCTAGCTGGATTTGTGTGGTTCATTTCTGTTTTTAAAGCTTTTTGTTCGGTTCTTTTGGCTTTTTACACATTTTAATCGGTTCAATTGGCAATAGATGGATCTTCCATATGAGTTTGGTGTTTGGTGCAAGTTTTGGTGAGTTCTTGAAACATAGAACATTGATCCAATTCTATTAAAAGTGCCTATGCTATCTCCAACTCAAGTTGATTCCATAGAATGTCAAAGAATCATCTCTACTTTGCTAGTGGAATCATATCACTACCACTCCATTAAAGCTCATCCACAACTTCTTGCCAAGGTTCTTCGCCTCGAAAAAATATAGGAACACATCCACAGAAGGCGTATGGCCAAAATGGCTGCAGAGAATGGCGAAGTCCCGCACGAAGGGCAGGAGCCACGTTAACCTCAGTCAGCAAGGAGTGCAGTCATCAACACGGGCTCACCCTCCTTGCAAGGCAAAACCTTCACGTACAAGTCGTGTTCCCTCCCGAAGACGTGGACTTTCTCGTCAGGCTCACTTATCTTGTATTCATCGATGTCCTTGAAGGTGTTTATTTGAAAAGTTTCGGCCAGAAGACCATCGGGAGCCCAACAATAGAGTGCTTTGTAGTCAATGGAAGGTGGAGGGTTTGGTGTAGTTTTGGTTCTGGCCATCTTATGGGAGGAAGCTAGAGAAGAAAAGAGGAAAAAGGAAAAGAGAAAAATGAAGGTTTAGAGGGAAAAGATGGTATGACTCTAAAACCCAGAAAAACAGAGAGTGCGAGAAAGCAAAGAGTAGAAACGTAAAGTGCGAAAAACATAAACAGTCCTAGAACAGTTATTGCATGTTATGAGCATCGAAATTATAAAGCAAGGGAATTGAGGAGTAAAGATCATACCTTTGAATAAATTAGGGTTCGAAGGTAGAGGTTTTCGAGGAAGAAGATAGAGCGTTCGAGAGCAGAAATGTTCGAGAAATGTTAAGTGAAGTAACGAAACAGTGAAGGAGCGTAGGGGTTTTGAAAGGTTTAACGGATAAGGAGAAGTGCAAGCGTCAACGAGTCTTAGTCGTTGATCTTGCCACATGTACGCTGTTCAGAAAGTAAGGTGAGATGTCACTTCGGTGCACTGTTCATGTCCTATCACCCAGTGCCACGTAGGTCGCCGTGGGTGATCACTTAGTCTCTTCACTGAAACAAGTTACAGCTCGAGACTGGGGTGCTTGTGTACAGGCCAGACCTCGGTCATCGGCCTGAGAGAAAGACATCGAACATTGGACATCGGTGGACTGATAGTACTGGTGGGCCACGCAAGCTGGGTCCCCCAAGCAGTATGAGTTGACATGAAGTCAACACCCAGATACCAGGAAAAGACCTAAGTCACGAGAGGATCATGCATGGGGTGTTTATGGTACATTCGGTTACGGCACAAGCAAGTGTTCCTTGGAGGCGCTTAGGCCCGTTGGGGTTAGGGTTTCCAAGGGAAGACTACATGCATGGCACATGAATACTTAGGGCACACATAGAATAGATGGCCCGCAACATTGGTGCATGAGTTGGCACCTTGGCGGTCATACGGTTAGTCGTTGCACTCTAGAAAAGGGAAGTCTTATGTGCCAGATTACGCTAAGATTGTGTAATAGCGGCGCAAGGACGTTCTCCCAGGAACCCTAGATGTGTGATGTGATTCCACTAGCACAATATGAACGATTCTTGACATTCTTAGGAATCATCTTGAGTTGGATATGAGATAGGCACTTTATCATAGAATTGGATCAAGGTTCTATGAACAAGAACTCACCAAGACTAGTACCAAAACCCAAACTCATATGGAAGTTCCATGTATTGTCAAATTGAACCGATTAAAATGGAACAAAAGGCAAGAATATCGAATAGAATTGCTGGAAAACTAAAAGCACCGAATCAAAATCAAGAACAAAAGAAGAACAGCCAGCTGAAATTAAAAATGCCAAACCAAAAAGACAAGGAACACAAACTAAGACATGAACATGAAAAGAGAAGGAAGGAAGGAGAAGAGAAAGCTCATGAAGATGGAGGAATGGTTGGATGATCACGCCACTTAGAGGATGGTGACTCCAAGATGAGTGTGCAAGCCGCCACTTGAGGTAACCATGGAACTCTCAAGATAAGACTAGTGAAGAAGGCACAAAGCTCTCCAATGCTCTCTCAAAAATTGAGTATAGTTTCTCTAATCAAAATTCAAGTATGAAAAATAGAAAGGCAGCACCTTAATTTATAGCCTAGAGGTGCTGAAATGCAAAGCTAAATGAATTCAAAATTCCCCCCAAATACAAATGAAAGTGGCGCCAACTATAGTCATGAGGAAGGTGTGACCTTCTCTCTCTCTTTGGCACCTCCCTATTACTCCTACACCTATCTACTAACGCACCCCCCCTAAGACTCCTAATCTAAAAACTAAAGATGCTTTAACAAAAGAGGTTTCTAATGTTTCCCTCTAAGCACCTTCAAACAAAGAAATTACAAAAAGAGAAAATAAACGTCCATTAGCTCCTAAAGCTTTGAACATGCTTCTTGTAAGCCTTTGAGGTGGGCTTTGACCTCCATGGGCGTCCTCCATTTGAGCCTCAACCTCTTCTTGCTCTTGATGATTGGCCTCCATGTCCACTTGAGCTTGATCTCCATCAATGTGGGTAACAGAACAAAAGTAACCCTAGTTACACTAGTGCAGAAACATAAAACAAATGCGGCTATTTCGAATTTATAAATGCGGCTTTATAACCGCATTTGATCAACACGCACTTGTAAATCAAGAAATATAAATGCGGTTATATAGCCGCATTTATAAATACCATTTACAAGTGCGGTTATTTCCTTTAACCGCACTTGTATATGCCAAATCATTAAAAAAAAATTAAAAATTTTAAAACATCGTCAATCTTGTGTGAAGCCAACGTTGATGAAGAGTCACGGGAGCGAACAACGGTGGCGGCAGCAGAAGCGACGGCGGACAGGGAAGCAGCAACGGAGCAAACCAAAAAATCCACAAGAAACCACGAAGACAATGAAAGAGTACTGAGCAATGCGAAAAACCAAACAATGTAAGAAAAACGAATGTCAGCCAACGAAACAGTGCTTCGAGACCACCAATGCAAGGAAAAAAACATATATAAGAAAAACGAAAAACATTTATGCATATATTTGTGAAGATGAAGAGGAAGAAAGAGAGTTCAAGAAACTTACATTGCACAAATGGAATGCAGATGCAGCAGAAGGAGACGAACTCAGAGTGCGAACGCGAAACGAAGGCAAAGACGAGAAATAAAGTTTGAAATTGTGTGTGGCGCGCTTCAAAATTTAGGGTAAAAAAGGATTTACGAATGCGGTTAAAGGTAAAACCGCATTCCTAAATCAAAGAATTTTGATTTACGAATGCGGTTATTCAAATAACCGCATTCGTAAATCAAGCGCTTTGATTTACGAATGCAGCTATACAAATAGCCGCATTCGTAAATCAAGCGCTTTGATTTACAAGTGCGGTTATACAAATAACCGCATTCGTAAATGAAAATAATTTCAAAAATGCCACCGCGTTTTTTACGAAAGCGGGTAGCGCAAAAGCCGCACTAAAGAAAGCGTATCATTTTCTTCTTTTTGCACTAGTGTTACAACCTATATAAAGGGTGGTAAGAACCCTTGCAAGGTACACCGTTTCTAAGACTGAAACTACTTTATTCACTTACTGTTTCTTTGCCTCAGTACTGACTTGAGAGTTGGAGTGCAAACGGTCGTCAGGGTGCCCTTTTTCTCTACAGGTAAAACGTTCTTCAAACGAGAGGAGTGCGTGAGAAAGAGGAGACAGGCGGGACCTGAGACTGTCGTTGGAGTCAAACGGCAAGCAAGTCAATCGACGAAAACATGTTCCAATTAGGTCAACATAATAAAACCTCAATAATTATTTATTATGACATGAACATAAAAAAGTAAAAAAAACTATTAACTCTTTATTTCAAGTATAATTTATACATCAGGATAAAAAAAACTATATTTTGTAATTTTTAAAATAGAAAAATTAGATTAACTTAAAAGCTTGAGATCATAATCATAAATTGTTTAAATTTAATGAATTAAAAGTGTAACTAGTTCTGTGTTATGCGAATCAGATTTTAGTATATATTACTATAAGTTTTTCTTATTTTCTTATGGTTAATAAATTTAACTATGTATGATTTAATAAAATATGATAAAGGCCTGAACCTGTTTTGATTCACACATAATATTCTATATTTTATTTTGTGGCTAATACTTCTCAATATTCCTATCAAATTAAATCGAATTTTCTTTAGTTTTAAAAAGATCTTTAACATAAAGAAATATCATCCTTTGTTTAAATAAATATTATTAGACATCATGCTAAATCTTTCATAATATATAACCGTATATACGAGTTGACAGATAAATTAAATAAATATACTTATAGTATGTAATTTAGTGCACACCTTACTTTTGTTTTTGTAAAGTTGAAATAAACTTAAAATTTACTTAATATAAATATTTTATTTAATAAAAATAATTTTTTTTAAGGTATTTTTCATAAGATGTCATTTTATTATTGTTTACAACATTTCTAATATAGTTCGGAAAGATTATAAAAGATACCAACTAAATGATGTCAAATATGTAAAGAAAAAAACAGAAATTTTAAATATGTAAAAAGTGCACAAAATTATATGTTCTGTTCTAGAAATATATATAGTTAAAATTAGGTGGAGTTTGGACAAATTTATTACTCAATCTAATAAAAAGTTTTACATTGGATGGAATTAAATTACTTTTTTTTTATTATACCCAACGTACTCTTAATCTAATTAAGTTAATTAGGTCACAAGTATAACTATATAAGTTTAAATTTAATTATATAAAGTTTACTCAGTTAAAAAAAAAACTATACCCAATTTGTTTGGATTATAACGAGTTATGGACACCCTATCATCATGCTAAATAATTCATTCTTTCTCCATCACGAATCTTTATTCCGATTCTGCGGTAGTTAAATAATTCATCTCTTTCAAAGTATAAGCATGTTGGTCACATCTACACATTTATGACTTCATATAACCCCTTATCTTGTCCTCCATAACCAGAATAAAAATAGACCTTTAGTTGTTGAAGTTTTCATTTAATATTTTCCTTTACACATAATTAATCTAATTTTATATCATATAAATAATAATCGTAGTATGGAGCAAAATGCATTGCCACTTGTTCATGCAAAAAATAAGACAACATTGATATTTATAAAGGGCATATTTTATTATTAGCTTACTGGGTTTAATTGAGATGATAACTGAAACTTGATAAAATGAAAATTAAAATAAGTATTTGGCTGAATTTTTTTTTTTTAAATATTACTAACCTCGTATTGTTTTTTAGTTATTTTCATTATTTTTTCTATAATTTGTACACTTACTTATTAAACATCAATTAAGTATCTCATATTTTTACTTTATTTTATAATGTTTTAATTTTTTTTCTTTTTTATTGAATTGATATGTCGAAAGGGCGAGAGATCAAGAGATCGAAAGCAAAAGTCAAAAGCAAAGAAACAAGCACATGTGTTTTTATAAGAAAACAACATGTAAATATAATAAGTAAATAATCAAATACTAGTGAAGTGATAGACCAATAGGACCATTAGTGAGTAGTATAAATAGTATCACATTTAATTTAGTAGTTAGATTTTAATGAACCATTAATAAACAAACATTGACTTAAGCTTCGACGAATTCCTGCAAGTACCACACTTGATACTTGCCATAATATCAAGAGGTGATTCAAATACTATAAGCTACCAAGAAGTGGAGTATATGGAGGCCAAGAGGACTGATATATAGGAGTGAAGTGTAGACGAAGTAAAAACAAGAGTAATGAAGGATAGAAGTGAAGCATTGAGAAGTAGTTGAAGAGAGTAAGTTGTTAAGGTTGGAGTTGAAGACACTCTCCCCTATAAATTGTGTAAATACATTTTGGCGCCCACCGTGAGGCGAGAATGAGTTGAAGGAAGATGGTGGTTACAAAGGGAGAGAGTCATGAGGACCCAACTATGACTATACTAGTCTAGTTGTAGAAGGAGTAGGAGGCATTGAAGAGAAAAAGTACTAATGAGATAAAAGCGTGGAAGCCCAAGAATGTTTACATGAAGCGAAAACTTAAAGAAGAGGATACTTTCCCAATTATTCAATCACAAGATTATGCCGGATCAAGTACACGACAAAAAAAAACTACGCTCACAGTGGTGCAGAAAAGGTAATAGACAACGGTTATTTTGACAATTACACAACGGCTCTAGGACCGTTGTCAATGAACATGTAGTCTATTCTATTGCGAAATAGATGGCGACTCTAGAACCCCCATGTATCAACACACATAAAACGATGGTTATGGTCATAATCGTCGTTTTATACTCTTATTACAATGTAAATAATTAATAATTCTATTATAACCTAACAATTAACATAATATAAATTAATAATAAATACAAAAATATACAAATTAAATACTAAACAATTGTGCGTGAAGGGTAGAACCGGTGGTGAAAGGCAGAACCTGATGGAAACCGTCCAGCCACACACAACCCCATAATAAGGAGGATGAAGACCTAGAGGTTTTTTATTGATTTAATTGCAAATATGGGTCTAATTGGACTTTTGTTTATTTTTGTAGGCTCAATCAAGAGGACAACTCTAGGTTGAAGGAATGTACAAACATATCCAAGAAGCCCTCCAAGTCATCAAAACATAAACTAGAGTTTTGGTCAGAAGAACAAAAGAAGACTAAGTTTCTGCTGACTAGTCAACATTATTTTCGGGCCAAGCTTTAGCTTAAATATATTGTATAAAGTTGTTTAGGATTTCATGGGCCATGTTTTGGGCCTAGTAGCATAAAATAATTGGACCAAATATTTGGGCCAATAGTAAAATATGACTAGTTAGGGTTAAAAGTGACTAGTTAGTGTAACAATTGGGCTTCTTTGAGCCCAATGTAACCCTAAAACGTCTAGGGTATATTGGAGAACGAAAATAACCTGGCATGGAGCACATGGACGTCCACATAGCAACATAGGAGTGGAGAAGATTTAGCATGGAAGGTGTGATCTAAACATGGAAAGCATGACTCCACATGACACCTTCTCATTGGAGAGTTTTATTTTGAATTTTCAAATTTTGGCTCCAAAATGTTCAACCCTCTCTCCTATAAATTGAGGTGCTTGGGTCATGTATTTTCAAGATTAATAAGAGTGAATTGCTGCCAAAAGTGTTAATTTCACACATTGTCTCCTACCTCCCTAGGATAGACACTTAGTCTTCATTTTTCACCTATTCCAAGTGAGATGGCCTCACCACTCACTCTCCACACCTAGCATGCACCTCCAAGGAAACCAAAACTCTACATGAGCTCCTTGTTCATCTTCCTTCATTGATGCTTCCGCCATTCCTCCAAAGAAAACGCAAATCGGATGAAGGCATACTCCATCAAGTGGTATCTAGAGCCAAGGTTCTTGAAGAGCTAAGTGTGCCTTCTTCTCTCATTTTAATTTTTGTGTTTGATTCTGGATTCCGTGTTGTTCTTAATCTCCATGTTGTCTTGCTGTTTTTGAATTTCTAATTTGATTTGGTGTGCTGTTTGGAAATTCAAATTGGTGCATTGTGCTTAATTGTTCTTGAGCAATCCTTGTGCAATTTTGTGTAGGATTCCTTTGAGTTTTTGTGTTGTTGTTTTAATTTTTCTTTAGTTGAGTCTTTCTTGATGTTTAAATCGAATCATATTGTTTTGATTTGAGTCATTTTGATTTTTAAATCCAATTCTGTTTTGTCAAGTC
Source organism: Phaseolus vulgaris (assembly GCF_000499845.2). Taxonomy (NCBI): domain Eukaryota; kingdom Viridiplantae; phylum Streptophyta; class Magnoliopsida; order Fabales; family Fabaceae; genus Phaseolus; species Phaseolus vulgaris. Next base: position 20,438,511 of record NC_023750.2, read on the forward strand.
ATGTGCATCCTAAAATGTCATCAATTCTATGTAGTCCTTTAATTGATAATTTTTTGGTTGTTTGATAATTCTGTTTTTGAGTCTTTAGTGAATTTTAATTTTTACATTTGAGTTCATACTTGTGTGCTAGATCTATACAAGTTCCTATACATCCATTCTATTGTGTCTTTGAAGTTTATTAATATTGTTTTTAATTCCAGATTAAGTTTCTTCAAATTGTTCTGGCTGAGTTTGTTTATGAAAATTAATTTCGTTAAAAACAAATTGTAAAACTCTGGATCTGAATAGATTGAAGTGTTAGAAGAAAAGTGCAAAAAAAAATTGAAACAAAATTCAAAATACAGAAAAAATGATAAATAAAAAACAAACAGTGTGCAATCTGGCGCGAACAAAACATTGAAGTGGCAACAAATTTGAAAAATTTATCACAATTAATTGAAGCATTGTTTTGGTGTGATTCCAACGCCAAAATTGATCTAAGATCTTGAACTCTCTGTGATTTAAATTTCAAATTCAAATTTGAATTGTCCAACTCAGCATAAATTGTTTAAGTCACACATTTTATACCTCAAAATTCCAGTAGTACTGTTTTGGTTTTATTAATCCAATTCTAGTGTCATTCTTTGGGTTCAATTTGTGTGCCACCTTTTGTTGAGTGCCTTATTTTGTTTGTTTGTCATATTCATTCAATTACTCGTTCAAGTTATGTCATATACGTACTCTCTTTGATGTAGTCCAATTACAAATTGAATTTTTTTGTTGCTTTAAATTTTGTTGACCTCTTTCTTGTTGGGAGAATTTTAAAGGTGCCTTGATAAGTTTAGAGCTAACATCTTTGGTGAGAGCTTTATCACTTATATAGCTGCAAATTTGAATACCAAAATGAATATCGTTAAGAGGTTGAGCAAAAGGACAACAGCAAGTGACCTTAAATACATACACTAAGAAGGAGTGCCAAAAAGAAAAAGGAGTGGAAAAAAAGAAAGAAGTGCATAGAATAGATTTGCTAAAAGTTGTGATCCAATTTTTCATTGTATTTTCTTTGAGTTGTAATTGTATTAAACCTTGAACAATTAGTGGATTAATTGCGCATTAGACGATGAGTGTGTCTTCAATGGTTCTAAGTGCCTAGAAGCCTCACCTTTGGATACGTCTAGTTTAAAGTTTTCTAGATAGGAATATTTCAATTGTGTTTAATTTTTTTTGCTTTCTTGCATAAAATTGTGAAGGAATGTACAAACATATCTAAGAAGCTCTCCAAGTCATCAAAACATAAACTAGAGCTTTGGTCAGAAGAACACAAGAAGACTGTGTTTCTGCTGACTAGTCAACATTATTTTTAGGCCAAGCTTTAGCTTAAATAAATTATATAAAGTTGTTTACGATTTCATGGGCCATGTATTCAGCCTAGTAGCATAAAATAACTGGGAGAAATATTTGGGCCAAGTAGTATAGGTTTTTGGGCTTGTATTTAGGCCAATAGTAAAATATGACTAGTTAGGGTAACAATTGGGCTTCTTTGAGCCCAACATAACCCTAAAACGTCTAGGGTATATTGGAGAACGAAAATACCTTGACATGGAGCACATGGACATCCACATGGCAACATAGGAGTGGAGAGGATTTAGCATGGAAGGTGTGATCTAAACATGGAAAGCATGACTCCACATGGCACCTTCTCATTGGAGAGTTTTATTTTGAATTTTCAAATTTTGGCTCCAAAATGTTCAACCCTCGCTCCTATAAATTGAGGTGCTTGGATCATGTATTTTCAAGATTAATGAAGAGTGAATTGCTGCCAAAATTGTGCTAATTTCGCTCATTGTCTCCTACACTTAGTCTTAATTTTTCACCTATTCCAAGTGAGATGGCCTCACCACTCATTCTCCACACCTAGCATGCACCTCCAAGGAAACCAAAACTCTACGTGAGCTCCTTGTTCATCTTCCTTCATTGATGCTTCCACCATTCCTCCAAAGATAATGCAAATTGGATGAAGATATACTCCATCAAGACCGGTGGTGAAGAGCAGCGGTGGAGGCAGACAATGGTGGCGACGAGCAGCGACATCAACAGCGAAACAATGAAGAGGCACAGTGGTGGCAACGACGACAACAGAGAAAAAAGCCAACACGAAGGCAATGAAAACCTTCACAAATGAAATGAATGCAATGAGAAACCAATAAGAAAAAACAGAGTGCAATGTGTCAATGTGTGAATGTGGAGGAAGAACTTACAGTGGAGAATGTCGCAATGGAGATGAAGAACCAGATTTGGAGATGAAAGAACAAAAGTGTAAGTGACACACTTCTGAGTAATGTAATTTAAAGGGTCTAAAATGACGATTCTTAAGTAAAATCGTCATTTTAGACTCAAACGCGGTAGCCTAAAACGGGAGTTGTGGGTGGAACCGCCATTCTAGACCAAAGTGTTAGGTCTAAAATGATGGTTTAACCCACAACTGTCATTTTATACCCAATCTCTTTGGTCTATAATGACGGTTCTACCCACAACCGTCGTTTCATACCCTTTTTAATTTCAGAAAATGCCACCACATTTTGATGGACGACGTTTTATAGTAAAAATGATGTATATTTAGTGTCGTACATTGGATTTTTCCCACTAGTGTCAATAGCTTTGATGTGTCACACAAAATACAAAACACTATGTCCCATGATGTTTATAGGACTTCGATAAGAAGCCATCCTTTTTCTAAGGGAATTATGGAAGTATCATTACCCCATAGCTGGAAGAGCCCGACGTTAGATAAGTATGATGGAAACACTGAACCGGATGGACATGTTGCCATATATATTACCCAAGTTAGCTTGTATACCTCAGACGATGCTATTTTGTATAGAGTATTCCTAACAACACTAAAGGGAGCTTATTTAATTTGGTCCAAGTGATTACTGCCATATTCAATTGATTCCTTTGACACTTTGGTGATGAAGTTTGGAGCTCAGTTTGCCAGAAGTAGATGACATGATTTAACTTCCATTGCACTAGTGAATATCCGTCAGGAGAACGAAGAACAAGTTAGAGCTTTTATGGAGAGATTTGGAAGGGTATCCCTTAGTATACGCAATTTAAGTTCCTAGGTAACTATGCATCATATGGTTACAACGTTAAGGCCGACACCATTTGCTCAGTTTATGTAAGTGGCTTGCTGCTGATCTTGATGAGTTAAATAAAAGCCGAAGAAGGAGTTGAAAGGAAGGAGAAAGAGGAGGTAAGATGGAAGAAGCCAAAGGAGGTATATTGAGGATCAAGATTTATGCGATACGCAGCTCTCAATACTAATTGGGTTAAGATTTTGGAGGAAACTTTTAACTTTGAGTTGATTCCATTACCATGGAATATTTCCACACCCAATAATGTTGATCATAGAAAGGATTATTGATATCACAAAAAATTTGTCCATAGTACAAAAGAATGTGCCAAACTACGACACCAAATTTAAGAATTGATTAAAACAGGACATCTTAAACGCAAAGGAGTGAAGGGAGGTTTGAGTCAAGAAAGTGAGGATGGGAGCAAAGTAGAGAACGAAATTTGGAGAACAGTGAAGGCAACCGGGAGGAAGGAAGGGAGGGAAGCCATGAATCGAGAGGAAGAAAATATCCAAATGATGAAAGGCGAGATAAAGAAAGGAGTCCAAGGAGGAGAGAAAGAAGAAGCCCAGTGGGGCCGATAAGGGGATTAATTAACACTATATCTATAGGATTTGAGAGAGGAAGGGTCTCGTCATTGGCAAGAAAGAAGCATGTGGTAGAATTAAAGGCTTAAAACAATAGGGGGTGAATTGTTTAATGAAAGATTTTCAAAAAAATTCTGGACAAGAATAAATATTAATGCAGAATCACAGAAGAAGCAATCAAATCAGCCAAGAAACAAAACTGTTTTAAATTAATTCCAAAAAATCAATCGATTGTTTATGTGAATCAACCAATTGTTTTTATCAGCAGTTTACAAAAACACAGATCAAACAATTTTAAAGCAGTGAGGGATAGAGAAATTCACACACAATGTTTATACTAGTTCACTCTTAACCTGAGCTACATCCAGTCCCTAGAAACCCCTGGGTATTCCACTAGGTAATCAAATCACCCTCTTTGAAACACAAAGACTACAAGTCTGAACACCCTCTGACTATAGACACTAGTACCTTACAAATTTAACAAATATGAACTGAAATACAAGTAAGAACAGGAAAGATCACACCTGCTACAAAAGGATTACAACAATTCCTATTCCACCCTTAACCAAAGCAATCTTGAAATCTTGGAAAAAATTTAATAGTTTTGGTAATATGTTCTCTTTTAATATCAGAGATGTAAACACAAGTTATATAGCCTAAAAAATAGTCGTTTTAGACTTTCAATCAGGGGCCAAAATAGTTTTGAATCATGGAAAACAGATTTACCACACTTAGCCATTTCTGTTAAGATTTTAAAAAACAATCGATTGAAAACTCGATTCAACTAATTGAATTGGCCTTAATTGTGAGGTCAACCAATTTCAACCTTTTCAAAACCACCATGTCTAAAACAACCGATTGTAACGATAAATCAACAGGTTGTTTTTCACTAATTTGAAAAACACTTTTCTTTTGAAAGAGCTTGATTGATTAAGCTAGATTTGATTCACAAGTTCTAATCTACCCAGAACCCATTCCCACAAGAAGCAACCTAGTCTTCAAGCAATCTTCATGGATTTTGAGACATCAAAGCTTTGAGTTCAATAATCTCCCAATTTTTTATGAAGACAAATCCCTGATTTGCTTGGGATGTTCTGTTTGAATTTGATAATACTTGCAAAACACAAAATGTGCAAGTACCAGAAGTAATCATTCTCAAATATCATTAGCACCGTAGAACCAATTTTCACTTAGTGATTCCCCTATGGCAAATAAGCAAAATCAGTTTGAAAACTAGTGAAAGCAAGTTGCAAATAAGAGTTTATGCAACAGTTTTAATTAGAATAAAGCATCATATAAACCAGGTTTTAAAGCATAATATAAGCACATTACAAACCATAAACCTCTCCCCCTATTTGTCCTTTCACAAATAAAAGGAGGGATAAAAATAGCATTAAAAAGATAGACAAAAAATTGTTCAGATGATAAACCAAAAATAGAAAGAAAGCTTAAAATTTTCTTCAATCTTCCTAGCCACATTGCATCTCAAATAGCTAGTTCTACAGAGCTTCAATCTGCTCATCCAGGCTTTGAAACTTTGCCACACAGAACTCAATATGAGCTCTTTGATCACGTGCAAAGTTATCCAAACTATTCACCACAAGCCTTTCAAATGGAGACATGGATGTGATTCATGTTAGAAATATAGGGCTAAAACAAGAGGGGGTGAATTGTTTTTGAAAGATTTTCGCAAGTATTGAAGGTAAAGTGAAAGACTATGAAGAATTAATCAATGGAAAATTTGTCCAGCCATATAAAAAACTATTTTAAGCTTGATGCAGAAAATAAACTTGTTGTTTTAACGAAAAAACCGGTTGTTTTTATCAACAGTTTATAAAAGCAAAGTTAAAGTACTTTAAGAAGTGTAAGGATAGAGAGATTAACACAGAATGTTTATACTGGTTCACTCAACACCTGAGCTGCATCCAGTCCTCAGAACCCACTGAGAATTCACTATGTAATCAACCCTAGATGAGAAGCTACACACACCAAGAGTGATGATCTTGAACCCCTCAAGAACACACACCACTCCTTGGCAAAAACCACCCCAAGAATGTTGATCTTGATCCCCTCAAGAACACACAACACTTCTTTGCAACACCAGTACAAAAATACAATTATTAAGAAGGAAGGGAATAGAATACACCTGGGTAAATAAGAAGATCAAAGATCATAATACAAGACCCAATCCTATTCCACACTTGCGATGATCCAAAAGCTATTTGAAAACAGTTTTTGATTGATCTTTCTCACTTAGTTGATGCATAAGAGCGTAAAACCACCCTTTTATCTTTCAAACAAATGGTTAAAACAGTTACACCAAAAGCCCAAAAGTAGTTGAAATCATTTAAAACCAAAAACTACTTAATAGAATTTTGTTAAAGTTTTCAGCAAAACAATTGGTTGATTTTTCGAAATAACCGATTGATTTATTTTTACAGCATTAAAATCCACTAAGTGTCAAATACTCTGTTGTTTCGAAATTTCAACCTGTTGAAATTTTTTTGACAGCAAAGACAAAGACAAAGCTTTTCCATATCATGTTGAATCCACTAAGTGTCAAACAACCTATTGAAATTTGTTTGACAACAAAGGCAAAGACAAAGCTTTTCCAAATCATTTTGAAATCCACTAAGTGTCAAACAACCTGTTGATTCGAAATTTCAACCTATTGAAATTTCATTTGCTTTTAGAAAACCCAGCTCTCAAAATGTTAAAGATTCAATTGAGCTTGGATCATCTTAAGGAGTGAATTAACAAGTTTCAAACAACTAGACACACGCAAACACACAACAGTAGTAAGGTCTTCAAGGTTTCCACTTGGATTTGGAGACATCAAAGCATCTTGTTCAACAATCTCCCCCTATTTGATGAAGACAAATCCTTGATTTGCTTGTGATGTGCTTGATATGTTATGTTTGAATTTGTTAGTATGTGCAAAATATAATTTGTGCATGTACCAAAAGTAATCATATCCATATATCATTAGCACCACATAACCAGTTTTCACTAGGTGATTCTCATAAGGAAAACCAGTATAATCAGTGTGAAAACTAGTGAAAACAAGGTGCTAAATCAGAGTTTTGTAGTAGCTATCTAAATCATGTAAACCCAGTTTTAAAGCAGATATGTAGTAGATACTTAGCAGCATACAAACCATATAATTTTGCCCCTATTTGTCTTCATAAATAGAATGGAAGAAGGGGTAAAAACAAAATTAAGAAAAACCAGAATACTAGTGTGTGTAGCAACACCATTGCAGCAAAAAACCTGTGATACCATATCAGAATTGCAACAGAAATTTGTAGTGTATCAGAGTTATGGCAGCAGTAGAATAAACCAGAAAACCAATGTGTGTAGCAGTGAAACTATGGTGAACCAAAGCTATGGCAGCAACAATCCAGAGCAGTTTTCAACACACCATAAGAGTGCAAAATTACAACACACAAACCACCAATTTTGCCCTTTTCTTTCCAACAGTTCTCCTTTCCATTCACCATCTCCAAGCAAGGTGAAGACTTCAAATGTAATCACATTCACAAATATTCATCAACCCCATGACCACCAGTGTGATTGCCATTCATAAAAATCATTGAATTTCAAAGAAAACAAAGAATACATCTCTTTATTATCTGATTCAGAGGCATTGTAAATGCATTTTTGACCCACAATGGGTTGTGAAAGAAAAGAAATAGTTGTAATCATGCATAAGAATTCATAACAGCTTTATTCAAATGTGCCAGAGGTAAAACAATCGGTTGTTTCGTAAAAACAATCGGTTGTTTTTTTGAGACAGCAAGAAAATGTCATTTTTCAAAGAAAATCATCTTTCAAAGTGATGGGAAATGCATAATGAAGCCAAAAGCATAGAATGAACATATACAACTTACTTTACATAGGTCATGAATTTTGACATGTCAAGAATATAAGATGATGGAAGAGGCCCAAGCACAAGCCCACATGCAAGCCCACCAAAGGGTAGATTTGGGCCAACCATAGAGTTATGGCCAAGAGGATCCAAGAAGACGTTCTTTTACATGTTCAAATGCCATAAACTCTAGTGTAGAGTAGACTTTAATTTCTTGTCAAAATTAGCATAGGAACTTTATTTGTAATTTTCTTAGAATTAATTTTGGCACCTAAAACACCAACCTAGGTAAACTTAGAGTTTCTAAAAAAACCTCTAAATTTACCAAGGCTGGTCTAGAAAGCCCATGGAGGGGGAGAGCATAAAAACTAGACACACCCCTCCCCATGTGCTCATTTGTGCACCCATGTGCCATGTGCACCCATGTGCTTCACATTTACATTTCATTTGGCTAGCATTAGGGTTGCATTATGGTCCTCCTTAGCCTATTAAAGGAGGAGCCTACACCTTGTATTTTCAAGTTTATTGTGAGTAAAGTTATGCTGCCATTTTGTGCCAAGCTTTGCTTTTCCCTAGAATTCTAGGCTCTAAACTTCACTTTCTTCACATCTCCTTGGGCTGGCCGAACCTCCCTATAATCATACCTATCATGCACCTTCAAGATCAACACCACTCTTAGGAGGATCTTGCACACACACCTTCATAGCTTCCGCACCACTTTCTTACATGATTCAAGAAAACCTTCATGAAAATGCCATCATTTGGTATCATGAGCTTGGGTTCTTCAAGATGAGTTGCTTTTGGACTTTTCATTTTTAGTTCTTCTTTGTTTTCATGTTGTTCATCTTATTTCCATAATTGTATTGCTGTTTTTTACATTTTAATTTGTTTTGGTGTGCTATTTGGAAGATCCAATCGAAGCACTTTTGTTCAATTGATCTTGAACAATTTCTTGTGCAAATTGTGATAGGATTCCATACACCTTTGAGTTGCTGTTTTCTTTTAGGCTTTTGAGTCTTTATTGGACTTTTATTTTGGTTCATATTATGCTTTTGAGTCTTTAATTTCTGAATCCATATATGTTTTGTCAAGTCATGTTCATCCACAATGTCAACAATTCTTCGTAGTCCTTTTATTTGGCTTGATTGTTTCTTGATTTTGGGTATCTTTAATTACTTTGAATCTGCTGTTCTTTGATCTTTTGGTGCCTTTTTAATTTTAGTTTGAGTTCCTATTTGTGTTTAGATCCTACACAAATTCTATTTCACAAATTCCATTGTGTTTAAATTTTGGTATCTTGCTGTTTTTTGTTTCCAGTTTCCAGAATCCTCTGTTTCACATTTTCTGTGCTGGCTGTTTTGTTCCAGAAAAATATTTTCACTCATAGGAAAATTTTGATTCTCTGGAATATGCAATTTTTAAGTGTTATAGAAAGGACAAAAGAAGAATTAGTCCAAAAGAATCAACAGAAAAAAAATGATAAATCTTTTAAAATCAGTGTGCAAATCTGAGGCGCTACAGCTGGCGTAACTGAACACCAAAATTGCAAAATTTATTAAAAAAAATTGGTGCATGAGTTTTGAGTGATTCCAAAGCCAGATTTTAGCTAAGATCTTGAATATCTTGCATATCAAATTTCAGAATCATATCTTAAAAACACAGCTCAGCATAAATTGGGGAAAAACACGTTTCTGGCTCACAACATTTTCCAGTGGTGCTATTTTTTTATTTGGTCATCTAATTCTAGTGTCATTCTTAGGATTCTTGTGTGTGCCTACCTTTATTTTGGTACCTTTTATTTGCTTGCTTAATATTTCTTGGACCTCTTTCAAGTTGTCATAATCTAACTCCTTTTGGTGGTACTGTTTTATTCAATTAAATTGTTTCTTGCTTTTGTTCCTTGACCTCTAATTTGGTGCTGGAATTTATTTCTCCTTTGGTGCTTAATTGAATGAAAACTTGACTTGGGTAAGGTCTAGTCTTTTGATACGTGCTGGAATTGGAGAATTAAAACCTTCATTCTAAGGGGAAACAAAGCCAAGGCCGAAACAAGCTTTCTTGAAAAACACTACAAACACTTGGAGGGCCAACAAGCAAAGACAACAAGGAAGTGCATTTAGCAAAAAGAGGATCAACAAAGGGAGTTTTCTTAATTTCCTTGCAACTTAATTTGTGTTAATTACCTCTTAATTACGATTTAGACGGTGAGTGTGTCTTCAAGGGCTCAAAGTGTCCAAGAAGCCTCACCTAGGGCCGACTAATGTAGAACTCTTTAATTAGCAATTGTTAATTGTTTTTAGGTGCTTTTCTATTGTCTAATTAGTGACGCTTTGTATGTGGTTTTTCTTTGTTTAAGCTTTTGTTAAAACTGTCTAGCTTTGTTAATTAATTAGCTTGCATTATTTTCTTGCATTAAAATCTGATTTCTCAACTTAATTGTGTTCTAAGTGGTTTACTAAGAGAAAGCTTTGTGTGAAGACATTGGGGGATAGTTTTTGGCTTAGGCAAAGGCTTGGTATTTAAGTAGTCCTTTGTGACTCACCTCCCTTACCTGGAAAACTACCTTCTTTGACTTTCCTAAGTTTTCTCAAGGTAAAATACTTGTATACACAAAGCTTTAGCCATGTCTTCTTCTTCTCATTCTACAAAGTCTACTGGAAGTGAATTAAAATCTTTAAAAACTCTTTTGAAAGAAGTTTCACAAACTGTGCAATCAATTGCATATAGACAATTGGAGAGTGAGACTAAACTTAATGTTTTGACTAAAGCAAAGGATGAGAAGTCTCACATTCTAAAAAAATTACCTTCTCATGCATATATCTCTAAAGATCATGATTCTTTTGGGGAGGGAAGCATTAGAGTAAATGATTATTATCAAGCACCCCCTAGAAGACATAGAAGAGATAGAAAAGAACAAGAAAACCCAAGAGAGGTTAGGGTAGAACAACCCCATTTCCATGGAAAAGAAAATATAGAAGCTTGCCTAGATTGGGAAATGAGGGTAGAAAAATTGTTTGCTTCCCATAAAGAATGAAAGGAAAGAAAAATACTAAAGAATAGAGGGGAAGTTAAAAGGGAAGCTAAAGAAAAAGAAGAAAAAGAAAAGCATGAGAAGACCCTTGAAGAACAAAAGGCGTGGGAGAAGAGTGTTCCTTCCCACAAGGTCATTCAACAAGACCAAAGATTTAAAAATACCTTTGAAAATATGTGTCTTGTTGAACAACCTCAAAGCCTTACCTTTTGTAAAGGAACACTTGCAAGCCTAAGTGAAAAAGAAGAGTCTTTAAAAGAAGCTTGCATAGATAAAAATGAAATAGATTATTTCTCATATGTGTTAGGATATCACCAAGTGAATGTCAAGTTTTTTATAAGCATATACAAAAACAAATTTTTATTTGAAGTAGGGCCTAAAGAAACTTGTCATGTCTTATTGAGACAACCATTGCAAAGTGTACAAATCCTTAGAAACAATGGTTGTCACAACGAGACTATCCTTACACATAAGAGAAAAAGTCTTCATGAAGGAGAACTCATGGGACAAATTAGAGTTGATAAAACTCTAGAGCTTTTAAAAGGAAAACTTTTGTCCCCCATGAGAAAAGAAGTTCAAAGACATTACCTTAGGTACAATTCTTGTTTTCAAACTACACCCAAGGCAATGTCTCATGAACTCTATACTCCTTCACCTTTTGCAAATGATCCTTGGGAAGATACAAATTTCATATTAAAACTCCCTAGGACAACAAAAGGTTTTGATTCAATTTTCTTGGTTATGGATAAACTCTTCTTTAGAGAAGTGATACATCTTCATGGTTTATCCTCAAGCATACTGTTGAATAGAGCTTCAAATTTTGCAAACCATGATTTGAGGATTTCCTTTGGAAAACTTGCAACTAAGTTGCACACTTTAAATTCTTATCATCCTCAAACGCATGGTCAAAATACAATTGAAAATCTAGCTCTTTCTATTATGCCTAGAATAATCATAAAGGACAAACACAAGTCTAGAGATGAGCATACATACCATAAAGTAGTTCACAAAACTACTTGTATTTCTACTTTTGAGGTTATATGTGGGCTAAATCATCTTTCTCCTTTTAAGTTGTTACCATCTCCTATAGGATTTATGCCTAAAGAGAAAGTAACCACAAATGCACATTTCAAAATGCATAAGATGATTAGAGAACACATACAACAATCAAAAGAGAAACATTGTCCAAAGTTGCCAAAAACAAAAGAAAAACAAAAATGGCAACTTCATAAAATTGATTTGTATATAACTGCTTCAACTAACTCATTTGATAATTCCCCTAGGTGGACGTTTGATCCGGGAGGGCAAGCATAGTTGAAGAAGCAAGAGGCTGCTATCCGAGATCAAATCGCTAGATCTGAGGATAGATCTTCTCAAGGAGAAGGAGATGATGGACACCATCCAGCCACATCCATTCCCCTAGCCATGAAGAAGAAGAAGCAATGGATTTGAGGACAAATCCTTTTCAAGAGGGAGGGGATGATGGAAGAGGCCCAAGCACAAGCCCACATGCAAGCCCACAAAAGGGTAGATTTGGGCCAACCATAGAATTATGGCCAAGAGAATCCAAGAAGACGTTCTTTTACATGTTCAAATGCCATAAACTCTAGTGTAGAGTAGACTTTAATTTCTTGTCAAAATTAGCATAGGAACTTTATTTGTAATTTTCTTAGAATTAATTTTGGCACCTAAAACACCAACCTAGGTAAACTTAGAGTTTCTAAAAAAACCTCTAAATTTACCAAGGTCGGTCTAGAAAGCCCATGGACGGGGTGAGCATAAAAACTAGACACACCCCTCCCCATGTGCTCATTTGTGCACCCATGTGCCATGTGCACCCATGTGCTTCACATTTACATTTCATTTGGCTAGCATTAGGGTTGCATTATGGTCCTCCTTAGCCTATAAAAGGAGGAGCCTACACCTTGTATTTTCAAGTTTATTGTGAGTAAAGTTATGCTGCCATTTTGTGCCAAGCTTTGCTTCTCCCTAGAATTCTAGGCTCTAAACTTCACTTTCTTCACATCTCCTTGGGTTGGCCGAACCTCCTTATAATCATACCTATCATGCACCTTCAAGATCAACACCACTCGTAGGAGGATCTTGCACACACACCTTCATAGCTTCCGCACCACTTTCTTACATGATTCAAGAAGACCTTCATGAAAATGCCATCAAGTAAGGTGTATGCTCTTGAACTATAATAAGAAGCATCACTTTGATTAATCTTCAACATAGTACCTATACTTGAAAGGTCCTGCAACACAAAATTTATGCATATACAAAGCAAGTATAGAAGCATGATAACAAGACACACACAAAAACTAGTTGATGAGGACCTAGGAGAGAGGGCGTCTACTGACCAGGCCCAACCCATGACCTCAACACCCACCATACCTCAGAGGATTACTAGGAGCAGAGCACAGACTGTGGGTGCTAAGCATCAGTTGGTTTCCATTTTTGTAATTTTAGTAGAGTAGGTGTCTTTTAGTACAAATGGGGAGGTGTGCTTAGTTGTTTAACTCATGAGGCCTTGTAAGGGAGGAAACTTAACCTAACTTCTAGAATTCTAGGATGATGGTGTGGCATTGACCTTAGTTAATGACCTAGGCCGCACCATATTTCCCTTTCCCTTCCTACCCTCACAACTTGTTCTCCAAGGCTCCTCCTCATATAAATAGAAGGCCTCTCTCATTGTATTTCCAAGTTGAATTGAATAGAAGAAAAGTTACTCTGCACAATTTGTGTGTGATGCTAGTGAGGTTTGTTCCTCTTAGTCTTTAGTCTTATCTTGTGAGAATTTGAAAGCTCTCAAGTGGCAGCTTCCAACACTTATCTTGGAGTAAATTCATCATCCAAGTGGTGTGCTCATCATCTCAACTCCATTCTCATAAGCTTCCTTATTCCATCATCTTTTCCTTCCATTGTCATTCCATTTTATTCATAAATATGTTCTTGTCTTGATTTCATTATGTCTATTCGGTCATTACCTTTTGTTCATGCTTTCCTTGTTTAATTCCGCACATTATCTTGACATCATGTTCATCTTATCATTTCCTCTTCCTTTTGCCTTTGTGAAATGAACCTTCACATCTACTTAACCACATGGTAAAGTTAATGTTCAGTGAGGATTTTCCTTAGGTTCTCACTCATAATTGCCTAAAAATATCAATTCAAAAAGTAAAGTTTCACCTAAATGAAAACTCTTAAAATCAACTCACATCACCAGTTTTCTGCAGATACAACATTAGCTGAAAAACCAGAAAAAGTGAAGTGTTCAAGTGCTTTCAAGTGCATAGAAGCAACAACATAATGCATCAGTTTTAAAGCAATCTATACAACCAAATCAATTCATTTCTCAATTTATGTAAGTGTGCCTTGTGACCATATTAACATCTCGAAGTCTTTTTTTTTGGATGAATCTATTGGGTTCTCTGTGCAAAGGTATGAACAAATTGCGTACTGCATTGTCATCAATTTAAAAGGTAATTTTTGGTTATGAAAAATCTTCTCTTTGTTGTCACAGTAAAACAACCGATTGTTTTTTTGAAACAACCGATTGTTTTTCCTTTGGCATCTCTGTGTAATGCTGCCAAGTTTGCTTATGCATGATTAAACCTATTTCTCTTTTTCAAATCTTGCTTTTGGACAAATATACATTGAGTGTGCCTCAAAATCTATTAACAAAAGATTATATCCACTTGTTTTCTTGAAAGCTTTATATCATTTTCAATTCTTGAAATGTCAACATTGTTTGTACTGCTGAACTACTGTATTATCATTATGATTTCTGTTTTGTACAATTCTTGTCATTGTCTATTTGTGAGAACAAATAAGGGGAAACTTCAAGAATAAAGAGAGTATGTGTGTTTTCATTTCTCAATTTATGTAAGTGTGCCTTGTGACCATATTAACATCTCGAAGTCTTTTTTTTTGGATGAATCTATTGGGTTCTCTGTGCAAAGGTATGAACAATTTGCGTACTGCATTGTCATCAATTTAAAAGGTAATTTTTGGTTATGAAAAATCTTCTCTTTGTTGTCACAGTAAAACAACCGATTGTTTTTTTGAAACAACCGATTGTTTTTCCTTTGGCATCTCTGTGTAATGCTGCCAAGTTTGCTTATGCATGATTAAACCTATTTCTCTTTTTCAAATCTTGCTTTTGGACAAATATACATTGAGTGTGCCTCAAAATCTATTAACAAAAGATTATATCCACTTGTTTTCTTGAAAGCTTTATATCATTTTCAATTCTTGAAATGTCAACATTGTTTGTACTGCTGAACTACTGTATTATCATTATGATTTCTGTTTTGTACAATTCTTGTCATTGTCTATTTGTGAGAACAAATAAGGGGAAACTTCAAGAATAAAGAGAGTATGTGTGTTTTCATTTCTCAATTTATGTAAGTGTGCCTTGTGACCATATTAACATCTCGAAGTCTTTTTTTTTGGATGAATCTATTGGGTTCTCTGTGCAAAGGTATGAACAATTTGCGTACTGCATTGTCATCAATTTAAAAGGTAATTTTTGGTTATGAAAAATCTTCTCTTTGTTGTCACAGTAAAACAACCGATTGTTTTTTTGAAACAACCGATTGTTTTTCCTTTGGCATCTCTGTGTAATGCTGCCAAGTTTGCTTATGCATGATTAAACCTATTTCTCTTTTTCAAATCTTGCTTTTGGACAAATATACATTGAGTGTGCCTCAAAATCTATTAACAAAAGATTATATCCACTTGTTTTCTTGAAAGCTTTATATCATTTTCAATTCTTGAAATGTCAACATTGTTTGTACTGCTGAACTACTGTATTATCATTATGATTTCTGTTTTGTACAATTCTTGTCATTGTCTATTTGTGAGAACAAATAAGGGGAAACTTCAAGAATAAAGAGAGTATGTGTGTTTTCATTTCTCAATTTTTGTAAGTGTGCCTTGTGACCATATTAACATCTCGAAGTCTTTTTTTTTGGATGAATCTATTGGGTTCTCTGTGCAAAGGTATGAACAAATTGCGTACTGCATTGTCATCAATTTAAAAGGTAATTTTTGGTTATGAAAAATCTTCTCTTTGTTGTCACAGTAAAACAACCGATTGTTTTCCCTTTGGCATCTCTGTGTAATGCTGCCAAGTTTGCTTATGCATGATTAAACCTATTTCTCTTTTTCAAATCTTGCTTTTGGAAAAATATACATTGAGTGTGCCTCAAAATCCATTAACAAAAGATTATATCCACTTGTTTTCTTGAAAGCTTTATATCATTTTCAATTCTTGAAATGTCAACATTGTTTGTACTGCTGAACTACTGTATTATCATTATGATTTCTATTTTGTACAATTCTTCTCATTGTCTATTTGTGAGAACAAATAAGGGGGGCTTCAAGAATAAAGAGAGTATGTGTGTTTTCATTTCTCAATTTATGTAAGTGTGCCTTGTGACCATATTAACATCTCGAAGTCTTTTTTTTTGGATGAATCTATTGGATTCTCTGTGCAAAGGTATGAACAAATTGCGTACTGCATTGTCATCAATTTAAAAGGTAATTTTTGGTTATGAAAAATCTTCTCTTTGTTGTCACAGTAAAACAACCGATTGTTTTTTTGAAACAACCGATTGTTTTTCCTTTGGCATCTCTGTGTAATGCTGCCAAGTTTGCTTATGCATGATTAAACCTATTTCTCTTTTTCAAATCTTGCTTTTGGACAAATATACATTGAGTGTGCCTCAAAATCCATTAACAAAAGATTATATCCACTTGTTTTCTTGAAAGCTTTATATCATTTTCAATTCTTGAAATGTCAACATTGTTTGTACTGCTGAACTACTGTATTATCATTATGATTTCTGTTTTGTACAATCTTCTCATTGTCTATTTGTGAGAACAAATAAGGGGAAACTTCAAGAATAAAGAGAGTATGTGTGTTTTCATTTCTCAATTTATGTAAGTGTGCCTTGTGACCATATTAACATCTCGAAGTCTTTTTTTTTGGATGAATCTATTGGGTTCTCTGTGCAAAGGTATGAACAAATTGCGTACTGCATTGTCATCAATTTAAAAGGTAATTTTTGGTTATGAAAAATCTTCTCTTTGTTGTCACAGTAAAACAACCGATTGTTTTTCCTTTGGCATCTCTGTGTAATGCTGCCAAGTTTGCTTATGCATGATTAAACCTATTTCTCTTTTTCAAATCTTGCTTTTGGACAAATATACATTGAGTGTGCCTCAAAATCTATTAACAAAAGATTATATCCACTTGTTTTCTTGAAAGCTTTATATCATTTTCAATTCTTGAAATGTCAACATTGTTTGTACTGCTGAACTACTGTATTATCATTATGATTTCTGTTTTGTACAATTCTTGTCATTGTCTATTTGTGAGAACAAATAAGGGGAAACTTCAAGAATAAAGAGAGTATGTGTGTTTTCATTTCTCAATTTATGTAAGTGTGCCTTGTGACCATCTTAACATCTCGAAGTCTTTTTTTTTGGATGAATCTATTGGGTTCTCTGTGCAAAGGTATGAACAAATTGCGTACTGCATTGTCATCAATTTAAAAGGTAATTTTTGGTTATGAAAAATCTTCTCTTTGTTGTCACAGTAAAACAACCGATTGTTTTTCCTTTGGCATCTCTGTGTAATGCTGCCAAGTTTGCTTATGCATGATTAAACCTATTTCTCTTTTTCAAATCTTGCTTTTGGACAAATATACATTGAGTGTGCCTCAAAATCTATTAACAAAAGATTATATCCACTTGTTTTTTGAAAGCTTTATATCATTTTCAATTCTTGAAATGTCAACATTGTTTGTACTGCTGAACTACTGTATTATCATTATGATTTCTGTTTTGTACAATTCTTGTCATTGTCTATTTGTGAGAACAAATAAGGGGGGCTTCAAGAATAAAGAGAGTATGTGTGTTTTCATTTCTCAATTTATGTAAGTGTGCCTTGTGACCATATTAACATCTCGAAGTCTTTTTTTTTGGATGAATCTATTGGGTTCTCTGTGCAAAGGTATGAACAAATTGCGTACTGCATTGTCATCAATTTAAAAGGTAATTTTTGGTTATGAAAAATCTTCTCTTTGTTGTCACAGTAAAACAACCGATTGTTTTTTTGAAACAACCGATTGTTTTTCCTTTGGCATCTCTGTGTAATGCTGCCAAGTTTGCTTATGCATGATTAAACCTATTTCTCTTTTTCAAATCTTGCTTTTGGACAAATATACATTGAGTGTGCCTCAAAATCTATTAACAAAAGATTATATCCACTTGTTTTCTTGAAAGCTTGATATCATTTTCAATTCTTGAAATGTCAACATTGTTTGTACTGCTGAACTACTGTATTATCATTATGATTTCTGTTTTGTACAATTCTTCTCATTGTCTATTTGTGAGAACAAATAAGGGGAAACTTGAAGAATAAAGAGAGTATGTGTGTTTTCATTTCTCAATTTATGTAAGTGTGCCTTGTGACCATATTAACATCTCGAAGTCTTTTTTTTTGGATGAATCTATTGGGTTCTCTGTGCAAAGGTATGAACAAATTGCGTACTGCATTGTCATCAATTTAAAAGGTAATTTTTGGTTATGAAAAATCTTCTCTTTGTTGTCACAGTAAAACAACCGATTGTTTTTCCTTTGGCATCTCTGTGTAATGCTGCCAAGTTTGCTTATGCATGATTAAACCTATTTCTCTTTTTTAAATCTTGCTTTTGGACAAATATACATTGAGTGTGCCTCAAAATCTATTAACAAAAGATTATATCCACTTGTTTTCTTGAAAGCTTTATATGATTTTCAATTCATGAAATGTCAACATTGTTTGTACTGCTGAACTACTGTATTATCATTATGATTTCTGTTTTGTACAATTCTTCTCATTGTCTATTTGTTTTCCAAGGCTCCTTTACCTATAAATAGCCGACCCATTGTATTTTACAAGTTGAATTTGAATGAAGTAAAGAAACTCTGCACAAATTGTGTGAGGTCTTAGTGAGGCTTATGTCCTCTTAGAGGTCTTATCTTGAGTGATTGGGAAACTCTCAAGTGGCGGCGAACACACTCATCTTGGAGCAGACCATCCTCCAAGTGGCGACATTTCTCACCCACCACCATAATTTTCTCATTCCATTTTCCTTCCATTTCCCCATTCCTTTTTATGTGTTTGTCTCTTATTTTTTCTTCTTTGTTCCTCTTGGGTTTCACTGAGAATCATGAGTATGGTGTATTATTTAGGAGGCCATGACCACCATTGATGTTAACCTTGTGCCCATTTTCAATTTCGCAATTGCCTCTCATCCTCACCATATCTTGTGTTTCATCTTTGCCTCTGTGAAGTGAAGTTTCACATTTACTTAACTACTTGGTTAAGTTCATGTCCAATGGGAATCTTCCTTAGGTCCTCACCATTAATTGTTAAAGTCCTAATCTTAAGTAAAAGTGTCACCATAAAGTTGAATATAATTTTCAACATCAATGGCAGAGTTTGAACTTACAGTACTTGATTCATATTCTTCCTTTGCCTTCAAACACAGATTGACTTCTGCATCTTCTGAGGAGGAGTTGGAGGAAGACACCTCATTATCTTGCCAAGCTATGTATACCTTCTTGGCTTTGCCTCTTCTCTCACTTTTTTTTTTTTTTTTGCTTTCTCTTTGTTCTCACTGTTGGGACAATATGCTTTGATGTGTCCCTGCTCACCACAACCAAAACATGTATTCTTGTTAGTATTAAAATCATTTGACTTCTTGCTACGGTACCTATTAGAGGAGTGATTCTTGATGTTGTTCTTCTTCAAGAATCTGCTAAATTTCTTGGACAACAGGATGAAAGTATCTTCATCACTATCATCACTTGATTCTTGACACCTCCTATGTCTAGCATTTTTTAGAGCAATGCTTTTAACATGTTTGTTTTCATTTTCTTGGACAAGCAACTTGTTCATCTCCAACTCATGCTCTTTAAGCTTCCCAAACAATGAAGTCGTTGTCATGGAAGTGAAATCTCTAGATTCTGAGATTGCCATGACCTTTGGTTGCCATGTTCTGTCAAGATATTTGAGAATCTTGATATTGAGTTCCTCTTTCTCAAAAGTCTTTCCAAGACTTATAAGATGATTAAAAATATGGGAGAATCTTTTCTGCACCTGAGAGATTGTCTCTCCCTTCTGCATTATGAACATTTCATACTTTTGAATGAAAGCATGTTTCCTTGCTCTCTTTACATTATTTGTCCCTTCATGAGTGACTTCAAGGATGTCCCACATCTCCTTTGCAGATTTACACTCTGATACCCCGAAGAATTCATCAGAGCTCAATGCAAATGTTATTATATTTTTTGCAATCCAATCAAATTTAGCTTTCTTGCTGTCTAACTCAGTCCGTTAAGACCAAGGTTTTTCAACACACAACATCTTTTTCTATTTTTGGAATAAAAGGACCATTTTCAATAGCATCCCAAATCCCTTTATCTGTTGATTGTACAAAAACTTTCATTCTAATATTCCATAATTGATAGTTTACACCACAAAACAAAAGTGGTATATTAATAGAAGCATCTTCCCCAAAGGGTAGTTTATCAGCCATGTAAAAGAAATTTTTGAATCAAAACTTGAGTGACTTTCAAGCACCTAGATCTGATACCAATTGTTAGAATTAAAGGCTTTAAACAGAAGGGGGTGAATTGTTTAATGAAAGATTTTCAAAAAAATTATGGACAAGAATGAAGATTACTGCAAAATCGCAGAAGAAGTAATCAGATCAGCTAAGAAACAAAATTGTTTTAAATTGATTCCAGAAAATCAATCGGTTGTTTATGCGAATCAACCGATTTCTTTTATCAGAAGTTTACAAAAAAATAGTCAAACAGCTTTAAAGCAATGAGGGATAGAGAGATTCACACACAATGTTTATACTGGTTCACTCTTAACCTAAGCTACATTCAGTCCCTAGAAACTTGTTATAATCCAAGCCAATGAGGAGATGACCAAGGACTCACATGACCATTCACACTATGAGAAGTCATCTCAACTTTCAAGTGAAGACCCCACCAAGGATCTAGCCGACCTCACCAGAAGAAATGAGCAAAGACCAGAAAATCAAATGTTACTCCTATTGGTCTTCTTAAGAATAAAACAAAGCTTAGTTTTAGGGTGTTTAGAATTCTTGTACATATCACTTTTGTCCTATGCACAAAGCTAAATCAATTTATGTTAAAAGAGAAAAATATTTTTCTAAACAAAGAGAAAAACAACCAGTTGAAATCACGATATAATCGATTCTTTTACACTCAGCTTGATTGAAGGTTTTCAAAACTATTTTTGACTTGGTTGACTAACTATCATAACCAATTCAACCGGTTAAAACGACATTTCAATTGGTTGATTGTCCCATTTCATAACAGCTTTTCAAAAACTTGTTAAATATGTTTTCAGTTCAATTAAAACTATTTTGGCTTATGATTGACTTCCTAGAACAACTAGTTTTAAGAGCTATAAATATGGTTTCTCATTGAATTTTAAAAACTACAACACATACACAAAAAGTGAGATTGAAACTATTTTTGAGAAGAGATTCAAATCAATTGTTTACAAGATTGCTAAGTAGTTGTGCATTGGTTCAAGATCTGATCTTAGGAGCTCTGTGATTCCTGAATTACCAGGTGTAATTTGTTCCTTTCTGATTCTTGTAATTGTTCTTTTCTAAACTTGTAAAAGGTGTGTAACCTGTAAGGTCAGAGGGTGCTCTGACTAAGGTTGTGTGAAGGCAAAAAGGGTGAGTGCTCTTGTGGTTTCAAAAACACCTCTTTGTCGCTTTGAGTGTGTGTAATCTATGATTGATTACTAGTGGAAACACAGTGGTTATTCTGGGGATTGGATGTAGCTCAGGGTTGAGTGAACCAGTATAAATTGGCTATGTAATTTCTTTCTCTCTCTCTCTCTCTCTCACTCCTTATAAACTGTTTGATTTTATTTTGTTATTGCTACTGCCATAAACAACCAATTAAAATGAAGTTTCAACCAATTGAAATTCTGCAAATATTTTCAATTACCTTGTTTGATTGGCTTCCTTGATTACTTCTTTTGTGATTGTTGTTAAAACTTCATTCTTATCCAATATTTTTGAAAATCTTTTGACAAACAATTCACCCCCGCCCCTCTTGTTTAAGCCATTAATTCTAAAGTTTTGACCTTAGTAAACCTTCCTAGGTCGCCCCTCCCTTATTTCCCATCCTACCCTTGCCCTTCTTGGCCACCAAGGTAGCCATTCCTATAAATAGAGTGCCTTACTCCCTGTATCACATGTTAACTTTGAAGAGTAAAGTTACTTTGCACAAATTGTGTGTGAAGTGTGTGAGGTTTGAATTCTCTTGGCCAGGTCTTATCTTGAGTGGGGTGAGACTATCAAGTGGTGGCCCTTCACTCATCTTGGTGGCTACCACAACCCAAGTGGCATGAACCCCTCTCACAAACCTTGAAACCCATCTAATGATGTGACTTGAGTTTTAAATGGTTCCATTTTATGGTGACACTTTACTTAGATTTGGGATTTTAGCAATTTATGGTGAAAACCTAAGGAAGATTTCCACTGGACACGAACTTCACCAAATGGTTAAGTAAGTGTGAATGATGTGATTCCAATAGCCACATAGAACAAGATTCTTGACACTTTGAGGAATCACCTTGAGCTGGAAAATGTAGAGGCACTTTCTTAGAAGTTGGATCATAGTTCTAAGATCAAGAACTCACCAAAACAAGTACCAAATCCCAAACTCATTTGGATGAACCAAATATTGTCAAATTGAATCAACAAAGGAGAAGGAAAAGAACAAACCGAACAGAATTGAACTTCAAAACAAAAGAACCGAACAGAATTTAAAAACTAAACAGAAAATAGGTGCTGGAAAATTAAAGGAACCGAAACAAAAACAACTCAAAACTCAAGGCAATAAGAACAAATTGAAGAAGAAGAAAGGAAGGAGAAGAGAATGCTCATGAAGATGGAGGAATGGTTGGATGATCACGCCACTAGAAGAATGGATGCTCCTAGATGAGTGTGGAAGCCGCCACTTGAGGAAACCATGGTCCTTCAAGATAAGACTAGAGAAGAAGCTCAAAGCTCTCCAAATGCTCACTCCAATTTTGAGTATAGTTTCTTTAGATAAAATTCAAATCTGAATTTTACAAAGGAAGCACCTCTATTTATAGCCTAAGGTGCTGAAAAATAGGTGGGAAATTTCAAATAAACTCATTTGAAATTCCCACCAAAAACAAGTCACATGGGAGGTGTGACCTTTTTCTACTATGACACCTCCCAAAAACTACACCTACACCTATCTACTAATACACCCCCCTAAAGGTCCTATTTAAAACCTAAAAGATGCTATAACAAAAGAGGTTTCTAAGGTTTCCCTCTAAGCACCTTCAACTAAAGACACTACAAAAAGAGAAAATAAATGTCCTCTTGCTCCCAAGGCTTTGAACATGCTTCTTGTAATCCTTTGAGGTGGACTTTGACCTCCATGGGCATCCTCCATTTGTGCCTCCACCTCTTCTTGAGCTTGATGAGTGGCCTCCATGTTCTCTTGGGCTTGATCTCCATCATACTCCCCGAGTTGGAGAGAATTCGACCACGAATTCTGGAGACCTACAGAAAAAGGAGTTAGATCGCTGACATTAAAAGTATGACTACCTAAGAATGTATCAGGCATATCTAACTCATAAGCATTGTCATTAATCCTCTTGAGGACTTGGAAAGGTCCATCCCCTCGAGGCATTAGTTTGGACTTCCTTTGAGTAGGAAAACGTTCCTTCCTCAAGTGAAGCCAAACCCAATCGCCCTCATCAAACAACAATGCTTTTCTCCTCTTATTGGCAAGTTCAGCATACTTGCCAACCTTCTTCTCAATTCTCTTCTTGATGTCTTTATGCAAAGTTTTCACAAAAGAAGCCTTTTCATCCCCATCTTTGCACAAGACATCGTCAAGAAGGGGAATAGGAAGAAGATCAAGAGGTGTTAGGGGATTAAACCCATAGACCACCTCAAAAGGAGAATGGGAGGTGGTAGAATTTACTACTCGGTTATATGCAAACTCAACATGGGGTAGTAAATTCTCCCACACTCTAGGATTCCCCGAAATAAAGCATCTCAATAGTTGTCCCAAAGTTCTATTTACCACCTCGGTTTGACCATCGGTTTGTGGGTGGCAAGTGGTAGAAAATAAAAGCTTAGTTCCAAGCTTGCCCCACAAGGTCTTCCAAAAGTGACTCAAGAACTTAGGATCTCTATCGGACACTATAGACCTAGGAATCCCATGCAAGCGAACCACTTCTTGGAAGAAGAGGTTTGCAATGTGGCATGCATCATCCACTTTGTGGCAAGGAATAAAGTGAGCCATTTTTGAAAAACGATCCACTACCACAAAAATGGAGTCCTTTCCCTTTGATGTCTTGGGTAAGCCTAAGATGAAATCCATAGATATATCTACCCAAGGCATTGAAGGGATAGGAAGAGGAGTATAAAGACCATGGGGATGCATTTTAGATTTAGCTTTGCGGCAAGCTATGCATTTATCACACAAACTATGAACATGTTTATGCATATGAGGCCAAAAGAAATGTTCATGCAACACATCCAAAGTTTTAGCAACCCCAAAATGTCCCATTAAGCCCCCCTCATGAGCTTCTCTAACAAGAGATAATCTAATAGAGCATTGGGGAACACAAAGACGTTTTCCTTTAAAAAGAAAGCCATCTTGAATAAAAAAATCTTTGTGTCCTCCCTTAAGACACTCTTGATAGAGGAGAGAAAAATCAAGGTCATCATGATAAAGTTCCTTAATGTGATCAAAACCAAGATATTGAGAGGTTAAAAGATTTAGCAAGGTGTATCTTCTAGAAAGAGCATCCGCCACAATATTTATTTTGCCTTGCTTGTGTTTGATCACATAAGGAAATTGCTCAATGAATTCCACCCACTTAGCATGCCTCTTGTTAAGTTTGTTTTGGCTTTTCAAATATTTAAGAGATTCATGATCACTATGTATCACAAACTCTTTGGGAAAAAGATAGTGTTGCCAAGTAAACAAAGCCCTAACAAGTGCATATAATTCCTTATCATAGGTGGAATAGTTGAGATGACTTCCCTTCAATTTCTCACTAAAATAGGCTATGGGGTGGCCCTCTTGAAGGAGAACAGCCCCAATACCTATGCTTGAAGCATCACACTCAATCTCAAATGTCTTAGTGAAATTAGGAAGGGCCAAGATGGGAGCATTAGTCAATTTTTCTTTCAAAGTATCAAAAGCATTTTGTTGTGCTTCTCCCCAATGAAAGACCACATCCTTTTTCACTATGTCATTGAGTGGTGCGGCAATGGTACCAAAGTTTGGGACAAATCTTCTATAGAAAGAAGCAAGCCCATGAAAACTTCGGACCTCATTCAAAGATTTCGGTGTAGGCCACTTTTGAATGGCCACCACCTTGGTTTTGTCCACATGGACCCCTTTACAACTCACAACAAACCCTAGGAATTCTATATGATCAAGAGCAAACATACATTTAGCAAGGTTAGCATACAAATGTTCCTTCCTAAGGGTTTCCAAAACTTGCCTAACATGCAACCTATGGTCATTCAAAGATAAGCTATAAATGAGAATGTCATCAAAGTAAACCACAACAAACTTACCAATGAAAGGTCTAAGAACATGATGCATGAGGCGCATGAAGGTACTTGGTGCATTAGTTAAACCAAAAGGCATAACTAACCACTCATATAAACCAAAGTTGGTCTTAAAAGCCGTCTTCCATTCATCACCCGGTTTGATACGGATTTGATTGTAGCCGCTTTTAAGATCAATCTTTGAAAAGATTTTTGAACCATGTAATTCATCCAACAAATCATCTAATCTAGGTATGGGATGCCTATACTTAATGGTTATGTTATTTATGGCCCTACAATCCGAACACATTCGCCATGTGCCATCCTTTTTTGGCACTAAGATGATAGGCATAGCACAAGGACTCATGCTATCTTGCACCCACCCTTTTTCAATCAAAGCCTCAACTTGTTGGCGAATTTCCTTGGTTTCACTTGGATTGGTCCTATATGCGGGACGATTTGGTAAAGAAGAGCCCGGTATCAAATCAATTTGGTGCTCAATCCCTCTCAAAGGTGGAAGGCCATTTGGAGGATCTTGAAACACATCTTTGAACTCTTCTACCAAATTTTCCAAGCAATGAGGACTATCAACAAGTGTTTCTATGCTAAGAGTTCTAGGGATGGCTAAAAAAAGAGGATGATGAGCCACTATTTCCCTTTCAATGTCACGCCTAGACACAAGGAGTGTAGGCTTAGAACTCTTATCTTTTTTATCTTTTTTATCTTTTTCACTCTCCCTCTTTTTCTTCATGATAACTTGGTCCTCATGGACTTCTCTTGGAGAGAGAGATTTTAAAGTAACCTTGTGACCATGGAATTCAAAAGATAATTTGTTGGTAAAGCCATCATGTAAAACTTTTCTATCAAATTGCCAAGGCCTTCCCAAAAGAACATGAGTGGCTTCCATGGGCACAACATCACATAATACCTCATCTTTGTATTTTCCAATGGAGAAATGGATGAGGACTTGTTTATTAACAATTATTTCTCCTACTTCACTAAGCCATTGTAATTTGTAGGGCTTTGTATGAGAGATAGTAGGCAATCCAAGCTTATCTACTACTCTTGTACTAGCCACATTTGCACAACTACCCCCATCCACTATCAAGGAACAAATGTTGTTTTGAATAAGACATCTTGTATGGAAAATATTTTCCCTTTGACTTTCATCAAAAGGTTGTGAAACTTGTCCAAGAAGTCTTCTCACAACTAACAAGTCCCCTTCAAGTGGACATTCACTCTCTTCCTCACTAGATGCATGAGAATGCAATGAATGCTTTGAAGAATCCGAATCATGCTCACTAACTACAATGCCCTCATGCATGTACATACTTCGTTTTGAAGGACAATTTGCAGCAATATGACCATAACCCATACATTTAAAGCATTTAGTGTTAGATGTTCTAGTGGGAGACTTAGGTCTAGATGTTGATGGCTTAGATTCCTTGGGTTTGAAAGAAGAATCTTTGGAAGGATGTTTTGAAAAAGAAGTTTTGTTTCTCCAAGACTTGGAGTAGTATCCATTATTGGAAGCATTTTTAAAAGAGTTTTTCTTAGCAAGTTGGGCTTCCACCTTCATTGCAAGATGAACTAAAGAGCCCAATGATGAATACTCTTGTAACTCAACAATGTCTTGGATATCCTTCCTAAGACCACTCACAAACCTAGCAACCATGGCTTCTTCACTTTCTTCTAATTCAATTTTAAGCACAAGCGTCTCAAGCTCCTTATAATATTCATCCACATTTAGCGTGCCTTGTTGAAACCGTTGGAGTCTCAACATGAGGTCTTTCCTAAAATGTGGGGGCACAAACCTAGCGCGCATATGATCCTTTAAAGAGTTCCAAGAGTCCACGGGAGGACCCTTGTGATAGATAATGTCCTTTACAATCCCATGCCACCATTTCATGGCATAATCACTAAACTCTAGGGTGGCTAGCTTGAGCTTATGCTCATCTTGGATCTCATGGATCTCAAAAATTTGTTCACACTTAGCCTCCCAATCTAAATACACATTTGGATCACTAGAACCATTAAAACAAGGTAGTTTGACCGAAGGAAGCTTGGACTTTGCATCATGGTAGAAGCCATTGCCGTAGTGAATTCTTTCCCCTTGGTGATGATGTCTTTGTCCATGGACTTGGGGTGGAGGTCTCCTTCTCCTATGCTCATCTTCACGGCCAACATCATTTGAAGAAGCTCTTGAAGATGGTCTATGAGAATGATGTCCATCATGGATAGAAGGAGATGGTCTAGTTTGTTTGACCTCCATCTTTTGCAATTTCTCTTCCAACCTTCTAATTGTTCTTTGAGCTTCATGTAATTCACCAAGAATTGAAGCTTTGGAAGGAGAATTCTGCTTGGAGGATGCATCACTTGAAGATCCAGCCATTTGTAATTAAAAAACAGCAAACACACAAAACAGCAAACAAGTTAAAAATTAGCAAAAACAGTGAGCTTTCCAATTGAAACTGCCGAAGTGAATTTAAGGCTGAAAAGATATCACTCTCAAAGAAATAATGTTCTTGCACCAATCTGATCTTGAGGCCTTGGAATCCTCAAATGAAATATGTCAAAGCAAGCACACCAATCTTAAGAGCAAACCACCACAAAACCAAAGAAACAATAAAGACAAACAAGAAAAGGTATAAGCAAGGAAAGGTAATTGCAAAAGGAATACTATATGTAAGACAAACTCAAAGAGTAAGAATGAAAGACAATCAAGAAAATAAAGAACTCAATGAGAAAAGTAGGCACACAAAAGATTACCTAAGGAAAAGCACTAGAGTAGATGAAGAAAACAAAAAAAATTTAGCTACTGGAAATTTTTTTTTAATGCAAACTGTGTTTGATATTCACTGATTTAACTGGAACGTTGTAGAGCGAACTGGATTATGAAATTTATACCACAGAAACTTCAAGATGTTAACTCAAAAATGGCACTGGAATCAATTAAAAACAGTAAGCCAATTGAGAGAAATAAATTTTTTAAAATCACTGCCAGATTACCGTATTTTTTTCGGCAGGAATGTACACTTTTTTTATTTTATTTATCATTTTTTGTGTACTTCATATTTTTGAATGATTCTTTTTTCTATTCTTTTCTAACACTTTCAATATCTCAAATCCAGAATTTCAGAATTTTACAGTACGTAAATCAATTGCAATAAGGAAAAACAGTAAGCACTTTTTTCAGAAACAGAGGAATCCTAATAGGAATAAAAAAACAGGATGATGAACTAGCAAAGACATAATAGAAAATGATGTATTGGAACTTGTATAGGTCTAGAATACAAGTATGAACTCAATGCTAAAAAGAAAATGCTCAAAGGATCAACATCAATTCAGAAAAATATATGACACCAAAGCAAGAAACAATCAAAACAATAAAAGTACTACTAGAAGTAATGACATATATGGAATAACATGACTAAGACAAAACTTAACAAGATTCAAAAATTAAAAGACACAACACAAATTGTAACAAGTGGAAGGAAGCTTAAGGTAAACTCTAGGAAGGATAATGCCATTCCAAAAGAGCAACCATACTCATAAGAATTATGAGTGCCATAAACCTTTCCACAAACACTTGGAGCAAAAGAAAAACAGCAAGAATACTCAATTAAAATTCTAAAACAGAAACTTAAATTGCAAGAAAAATTAAAGAGCTCTTGAAATAAAGTGCACACAACTCAACAATTAAACAAGAATGAACCTAAGACTCATGATACCACATGATGTGATTCCAATAGCCACATAGAACAAGATTCTTGACACTTTGAGGAATCACCTTGAGCTGGAAAATGTAGAGGCACTTTCTTAGAAGTTGGATCATAGTTCTAAGATCAAGAACTCACCAAAACAAGTACCAAATCCCAAACTCATTTGGATGAACCAAATATTGTCAAATTGAATCAACAAAGGAGAAGGAAAAGAACAAACCGAACAGAATTGAACTTCAAAACAAAAGAACCGAACAGAATTTAAAAACTAAACAGAAAATAGGTGCTGGAAAATTAAAGGAACCGAAACAAAAACAACTCAAAACTCAAGGCAATAAGAACAAATTGAAGAAGAAGAAAGGAAGGAGAAGAGAATGCTCATGAAGATGGAGGAATGGTTGGATGATCACGCCACTAGAAGAATGGATGCTCCTAGATGAGTGTGGAAGCCGCCACTTGAGGAAACCATGGTCCTTCAAGATAAGACTAGAGAAGAAGCTCAAAGCTCTCCAAATGCTCACTCCAATTTTGAGTATAGTTTCTTTAGATAAAATTCAAATCTGAATTTTACAAAGGAAGCACCTCTATTTATAGCCTAAGGTGCTGAAAAATAGGTGGGAAATTTCAAATAAACTCATTTGAAATTCCCACCAAAAACAAGTCACATGGGAGGTGTGACCTTTTTCTACTATGACACCTCCCAAAAACTACACCTACACCTATCTACTAATACACCCCCCTAAAGGTCCTATTTAAAACCTAAAAGATGCTATAACAAAAGAGGTTTCTAAGGTTTCCCTCTAAGCACCTTCAACTAAAGACACTACAAAAAGAGAAAATAAATGTCCTCTTGCTCCCAAGGCTTTGAACATGCTTCTTGTAATCCTTTGAGGTGGACTTTGACCTCCATGGGCATCCTCCATTTGTGCCTCCACCTCTTCTTGAGCTTGATGAGTGGCCTCCATGTTCTCTTGGGCTTGATCTCCATCAGTGAAGGTTCACTTCGTAAAGGCAAAGATGAAAGTCAATACAAAGTGATAGATGGAATGCAATGAAGAATGGAAATAGAAATAAGGTAAACACCAATGGTGGTCATGGCCAAACCATAAGCATTTAGAAAAAACAAAACAAAGACATATATTAAATGGAAAGGAATTAAAAAGAGTGGAAGAAGAGTAGCTTATGGAGTGGTTGTGAGAAGGGTTCACGCCACTTGGGGTGTGGTAATCACCAAGATGATTGTAGGGCCGCCACTTGAGAGTCTCACACCACTCAAGATAAGACCTAGCCAAGAGGATTCAAACCTCACACAGTTCTCACAAAATTTGTGCAGAGTAATTTTTCTCTTCAAAATTAACATGTCATTCATGTAGTAAGACACCCTATTTATAGGAATGGGTGCCTTGGTGGCCAAAAAGGGCAAGGGTAGGATGGGAAATAAGGGAGGGGAAGCCTAAGAGGGTTGACTAAGGTCAATACGGCACCTTTAGGCTCTCCTTCTAGAAACTAGGGCAAAAACCTTAATTTTAGGTGCCTTGTCTTGAAAAAGTGGGCTTGGATCAAGCCTACACTAGCACAAAAATTATAAAAGAGCGCTCCTTATTTAATGCGGCTCAGCGCTTAAACGCATTTGTAAAAAACGTGGTGGCATTTTCTAAATTAATTTGATTTAAAAATGTGGCTATTACTTTTAGCCGCATTTGTAAATTCTTTTTACCCTAAAAATTTTACGCGCCTCAACAGTTTCGTAGTTTCTTTCTCGTTTGAGCTCATCTCTTCTTCGTTTTCTCTCGTTTGCGAACTCATTGCTGCACTGATCGAAGGTATTTTATTTCCATTGCTCCTCAACTGCATTGAACTTCATTGCTTTTAATGGCTTTCGCTTTCCATATTGCTTTCGTTTTTAATGGGTTTCGCTTTCCATTGCTGCATTTGAAGGTACTGTTCCATTGACTCGCCGCTCCGCCACTGCTTACGCCGCCGCTGCCGCTGTTCCTCTCTCTCCCCTTCCACTCTTCACCAACAACGTTCACCCACAAGGTTGGCTTTTAAATTTTTTAATTTTTTTTTGCATTTTTTGGATTTTTTTTCATTTATTATAATTTATTGTGTTTTTTAAATTTTATATTATTTAGTATTTATTATATTTCGAATTTGTATGTTTTTTATGTATTATAATTTGTATTTTTCAAAATTTATATTATTATAATTTATAATTTGAATTTGTATGTTCTTTTATGTATTATGTAATTTATATTATTTAGTAGTTAGTTGTTACTTTATACGTTATATTTAGCAATAATATGTTCTGGTATTGAGTCTGAGGGTGTTCGACCCTCGGCAAACGCGTGAAATAGAACAATGATATAAAACTTCTAATTATTCCAGAATATATAATATGGATAGAAATTGGATGAATTCTGTTCGTATAAGTGAGGAGTACGAAAGAGGAGTAGAAGAATTTATACAATTTGCACAACATAACGCGATTAATAGTGGTTATTATGGAGCAAAGATCAGGTGTCCGTGCATTAATTGTTTGAATGGAATGATACTGGATGTTAATATAATGAGGGAGCACCTGTTATGTGAAGGGTTTCTTCGATCCTATACAACTTGGACATGGCATGGTGAATTATTAAATTTACCACATGTTTCCGTAACTGAAGAATACGTGGGTCCACCATGGATGAAGTAGTACACGATCATGTAGATGATGATCGATTGGAAGACATGATTCCGGATGTAGGAGCTGAGTCTTTTGCAAAAGCACATGGATATGAAAGTATGTCAAGCGATGCAGAGACTCTATTGTATCCTGGATCAACTAACTTCACACGGTTGTCGGCGGTGTTAAGATTGATGAATTTGAAGGCAATAAATGAATGGACTGATAAAAGCTTCACGGAATTGCTTCAGTTGTTGAAGGATATGCTTCCAGAGGGAAATACTCTACCTAATCGTAATTATAAGGCCAAAAAGATTCTTTTCCAATGGGTATTGATCCGATCGGTCATCGGTCGTAGATGACGTCAGCAGTAGAGGACCACGTGGACCGCTCGCAGGGTGACACGTGGACCAGGTGGCAGAGAGGTCAGGGAGACGATCGCCAAGAGCGGTGATCGGGGGTCAGTAATCAAGTGACCACCGACAGATCAGGCGGCAGAGAGGTCAGGGGACAGATCATCCAGAACGGTGATCGGTGGTCAGTAGCCAAGTGGCCACCAACAGACCAGTTCTCAGACTAACGCCTGCGGGCAGAACGCGAGAAGCAAATAAACACTGATCAGTCATCGGGTGCATTGTCATCGGGGTCTCGTGTTACACGCAGTTAAACTGGGACTGAGGTTCCTAGCGAGAGCGTTACGCATGGATCTCGCATGAGCACATCTCAGGGAATCATGCACGATAGTGGCCTGAGTGAACTAGTAAACCAGTCAGTGATTGGTGATTCCCTCAACCCATTACGTGCGTGGCACCGTGAAGGGTAAGCTGTATACGCAGAGAGCAACGTTTGGTGAGTGTGCCTAGACCAGCCACACCTGACGCTCTCCTAAGAGTATGCGATTTACCCAGATGAGAGAAATATCCTAAGTTACTCCGCAAGGGCGTAACTTAGGCACACAAAGAGAAGCGCTAGAGCCCTTCCAGTAAGTGACACGTGTGTGGTTAGATGTGAGTTGCAGGCCTCCACGTGTCATCATCTGAGAGGGGTGCGGTCCAGACAAAAGTGCACTCCGTACCACTAAGGGTACAGACAGGCGCAGCCAAGCGCAGAGACGCACAGACTTGCACAGACTCTCACGCTCTCACTACTGATTCTGCAGGTACACTGTCTCTGAAAAGCATAACAGGGTTCTGACACATGCCAGAAAAGCATAACAGAATTCTGTTATGCCCAGAAACAGAGAGAGAGACATAAAAGAGGGAATCAGGGAGAGATGAGGGGATACGAAAAAAAGAGAGCAAGAGTTTTTCACACACACTACTAGTTTTCTCATTTTTGTGGTTCTGTGGACTAACTTGATCGTCGGAGTGCAAACGGCCGCTAGAGGCGCCGTCTGTGTATTTTGCAGGTCACGTTTGGAGATTCAAGAGGAGGTTCTGAGGGTGACCCTGCAGAGAACGCAGTCGCGTAGACGGGGCAGAGAGTGCTACAGAGCGATTCCTCCACGTTCGAGTTACCGGCAGGATCATTTGGCGCCCACCGTGGGGCTCGAGTGAATCGTGGTCCCATATACACCACAGTTTTGAAGCTTACCAGAGTTTTACCAACTTCTTTGATAGGGAAAGATGCCATGAAATAGACAACCATCACCTGCGCCATCTACTGACGAAGGAGTTGTGACAATGGCGCAGGTCCTGGAGATGGTGCGCACGCTGCAGGATAACGCCGCAGCGTCAAAAGCTGAACAAGAAAGGATGCAGACAGAGTTGGCCGCGTCGCAAAGCAGGAACGACGAGCTGAATCGCGTCAACGAAGAGTTGAGAAGGACGTTGCAGGCGTAGAGGGAACACGTGGTTGACGAAAGGGTGTCTAGGAAGCCATCACCTCCCAGAGCGTTCCCCATGCCATTCTCCCCTGAAATCATGGGAACCATGGTGCCTCCCAACCTGGTAGGGGTAAAGGCGTCGTTCAAGGGGGTAGAAGACCCGGAGGCGCATCTGACGGCGTTCCACACCCAGATGATGTTGTCTGGGGGCTCAGACGCTGTGTACTGCAAAATGTTCATGAGCACATTGAGCGGAATCGCCATGGAGTGGTTCGTGAGTTTACCAGAAGGGCATATCACGTCTTTCTCTCAGTTTTCAAAGCTCTTCACTGAGCAATACATCGTCAACAAAGCACCTGCAGTGGTGTCATACGACTTGTTCGACGTGCGTCAGTACCAAGGTGAGTCGCTGAAAGACTACCTCAACCGCTTTGGAGCACAAGTGGTTAGACTGCCCAGCAAAGATGAAGATATGCTGGTGCATGCGCTTAAGAAGGGAGTGCTGCCTGGCCTCTTCAGCGAGTCTCTCATCAGGAGCCATCCCAGCACCTTTGCAGAGATCCGACGACGTGCGGTGGCGCACATAGTGGCAGAAACAGAGGTTTCTGAGAAGAGGGGAAGTGCTGCACCACCAAGACCGCGTGGAGGGCAAGGAAAACCACAGCAAGCAATGGTGCATGAGGCCAAGGAGGGGAAAAAGGTGCGGGAAAAACCTCGTCCCTACGCGCCAGGCAAAGAGCAGAGCAGGGGGCGTGCGAGGGAGAATAACGCACCCCCAAGATACAATTTCATGGTAGGATTGGCGGATCTCATCGCCCTTCCTGCTGTAGCAACAAGACTACGCGTACCAGAGAAGACTGATAAGGTACTTGGTAGAAAGAAGAATGAGTGGTGTGAGTTTCACCAGGCCTTTGGCCACACACTTCACTCCTGTTTGGCGTTGGGTCATCAACTGGCAGAGTTGGTGAAGTCTGGGTTCCTAGCAGATTATCTGCGTGAGCCGCAGGGTGATCGCGCGTCGGGATCCCAGACCGGAGAACAGCAGCATGAAGTCCCTGTACATGGGGAAGTGCAAACAATCGCGAGAGGCTTCTCTGGTGGGGGATGCACAGCGTCACAGAGA
This sequence comes from Phaseolus vulgaris, assembly GCF_000499845.2. NCBI lineage: Eukaryota > Viridiplantae > Streptophyta > Magnoliopsida > Fabales > Fabaceae > Phaseolus > Phaseolus vulgaris. The sequence continues at coordinate 20,473,117 of NC_023750.2, forward strand.
AGGAGATACGCTCGATCAGTGATGGCGGTAGATGCGGTAAATGAGAGTCATTACCCTGAAGTAGACATTATCTTCAGGAAAGCTGACCTACGGGACGTTGTCCCGCACGACAACGACCCTGTGGTCATTTCTCTCATCACAGCGGGAAGACGAGTGCACAGAGTACTTGTAGATCAAGGAAGCTCGGCAGACGTCATGTTCTGGCCAACATTCAACAAGTTACAGTTGTCCCCTGATCAGCTGAGGCCGTATACCGGGTGTCTCTACGGTTTTGCAGGAGATCAGGTAGAGGTGGGAGGATACATTGAGCTGAGGACAACGTTCACTGACGGAACGACAGCCCGCACTGAAAAGATAAAGTACCTGGTGGTGAACGCCCCTTCTGCGTACAACATTTTGTTGGGTAGGCCAACACTCAATAGGTTGGGCGCAATACCATCAACGAGGCACATGAAGTTGAAACTGCCGTCGATGGAGGGAACCGTGATAACCATCAAGTCGGATCAGGCTGAGGCAAGACGCTGTTATGAGAACAGCTTGAAGCAGAAAAGAAGTGTATGTCATGTCACCACGAAACCACCACCAGGCGTGCGCGAAGAGCGATCGGTGGTTAGGGAGACACAGGGCGCTCAGAGGATGGTGAACGCTGCGGTGGGGGGCTTCCAGGTAGCCCAAGTTGAAGAAGAAGAGGAAGGCGCGATCGCTCCTCGCGAGAGCGGTTATCGCCAGCGAGAGAAGGCCCCACCCAGCTGAAGGATGGGTCGAAGTGGACATCGGGGGGAAAAAGTTCAAGTTAGGGGGATCCCTCGTTGAAGAAGAGCGAAAGTTGATCGTTAGTGTGATCGAAAAGCACATGGGTGCCTTCGCATGGTCAGCATCCGACATGCCAGGGATCGACCCCGATTTCCTTTGCCATCGTCTGTCGATGGATCCCAAGGTTCGACCTGTGCGACAAAGGCGAAGGAAATTCAACGAGGAGAAGAGGAAGGTGATCCACGACGAAGCGCAGAAGCTCCTTGCCGCATGGCACATCAGAGAAATCCAGTACCCCGAGTGGCTAGCGAATGTGGTACTGGTTCAGAAGGCAAGCGGCAAGTGGAGAATGTGCGTGGACTTCACTGACCTCAACAAGGCGTGCCCCAAGGATTCTTACCCTTTACCCAGTATAGATGCCCTAGTTGATAGCGCATCGGGGGGAAAGCTACTCAGCTTTTTGGATGCTTTTTCAGGGTATAACCAGATCAGGATGCACCCCATGGATGAGTGCAAGACCGCGTTTATGACGGAACGGTTTTGCTATTGCTACAAGGTCATGCCGTTCGGGTTAAAGAATGCGGGGGCCACCTACCAGCGGCTCATGGATAGGGTACTCTCGCCCATGCTGGGAAGGAACGTACATGCCTATGTAGATGACATGGTGGTTACGTCCCAAGAGAAGAAGCATCATGCAGCTGATCTGGAAGAACTATTCACCACCATTGCCAAGTACAGGCTGAAGCTCAACCCTGAGAAATGTATCTTTGGTGTGGAGGCTGGGAAATTCTTGGGTTTCCTCTTAACAGAGCGGGGAATCGAAGCTAACCCAGAGAAGTGTGCGGCAATCGTGGCAATGAGGAGCCCAACAACGGTGAAGGAAGTGCAGCAACTCACCGGTCGCTTGGCGGCTTTGTCCCGGTTTATGTCCGCTGGAGGGGAGAAAGGTCATCCATATTTCCAGTGTCTCAAACACAACAGCAGATTTCTCTGGACACAGGAGTGCGAGGAGGCCTTCATCAAGCTAAAGGGGTATCTGGCGAGCCCACCAGTCTTGCGAAAACCTCAGGTAGGCATCCCTCTTCGTCTGTATTTTGCTGTGACGGAGAGAGCAATCAGCTCAGTCCTGGTGCAAGAGCAAGACCAGACCCAGAGGCCTGTTTACTTCGTGAGTAAGGTGCTGCAAGGCCCTGAAACAAGGTACCAGGCCCTCGAGAAGGCTGCCCTGGCGGTGGTGTTTTCAGCCAGAAGACTCAGGCATTACTTCCACAGCTTCACAGTGGTGGTGATGACTGATCTGCCTATCCAAAACGTGTTGAAGAAACCTGACGTAGCAGGCAGGATGGTCAAGTGGGCGGTGGAATTGTCAGAGTTTGACATTCAGTACGAGCCCCGAGGACCGATCAAGGGGCAGGTGTTCGCGGACTTTGTAGTCGAGCTGTCGTCGATCGCGACACCTGCAGAAGGATTAGATTTCCGATGGGTATTATCGGTGGATGGCTCCTCTAATCAGCAGGGGAGCGGCGCTGGAGTCATTCTGGAAGGCCCAAACGGGGTACTGATCGAGCAGTCCCTCCGCTTTGCCTTCAAAGCTAGCAACAATCAGGCGGAGTATGAAGCCCTGATCGCAGGAATGTTGTTAGCAAGAGAAATGGGATCAAGAAATGTGCTGGCCAAGAGCGACTCTTTGCTGGTCACCGGGCAGGTTACAGGGGAGCTCCAAGCAAAGGATCCCCAGATGGCAGCTTACCTGGAGTATGTACTGCTCCTGAAGACGTCCTTCACCGAATTCGAATTGGTACACGTGCCAAGAGAGCAAAATGCCAGAGCAGACCTGCTGGCCAAGCTGGCCAGCTCAGGCAAAGGGGGGGAAGCAGAGGACCGTCATTCAGGAGACCTTGAAGGTACCGCGAGCATTCGTGTCGGACAACCAGGTATTCCATGTGTGCAAATCAATGGAGCGTCTAACGATCGGTCATCGGTCGTTGACCCAAGAAACGCTGAAAGCACCGAGGGTGAGATCGCGACCGTCGAAGACCGATGAGTCAATGGAGGTCCGCGCAGAGAAGGAGCCCGACACCTGGATAACGCCATACCAGTTGTACTTAGAAGATGGTGTACTCCCGCTCGACGTGGCAGAGGCAAAAAGGATAAAGAGGAGTTCAAGTAAGTTTACTCTAATAGATGGAAACCTCTTTAGATTTGGATTTTCTCACCCTGTGCAGATCTGTGTGCACGGCGAGCAATGCACCAGACTCATGTCTGAGCTGCACGAGGGGGTGTGCGGAAGCCACGTAGGTGGTCGCGCTTTGGCAAGTAGAGTACTCCGCGCGGGGTACTATTGGCCAAAGCTGAAGGAAGACTGCATAAGGTTTGCTCAGCGATGCAAACAGTGTCAACTGCATGCAGACTGGCACAAGGCACCCCCTGAGGAGTTGAGGTCCATCCATAGCCCGTGGCCATTCCACACATGGGGGATCGACATCCTAGGACCTTTTCCCCTGGCGATAAGGCAGATGAAGTTTCTCATCGTGGCCATCGAGTACTTCACCAAGTGGGTGGAGGCAGAACCAGTCGCACACATCACCGCACAGAAAGTCGAGCACTTCGTCTGGAAGAACATCGTCTGCCGTTTCGGAATACCCAAGAGGTTGGTCTCCGACAATGGCACCCAGTTCACGAGTCATCAGCTGAGGAAGATGTGTGAGGAGTTAAAAATACAGCAGGTTTTCGCTTCAGTGGAACACCCACAAACCAATGGGCAGGTGGAGTCAGCAAATCGAGTACTGCTCAGGGGGCTGAAGCGAAGACTAGACAAGGCCAAAGGAGGCTGGGCAGAGGAGGTCCCCAGAATTGTATGGTCTTATCATACCACCCCACAGTCCAGCACCCATGAGACACCCTTCAGCCTTGTCTATGGGACAGACGCCATGATCCCCGTGGAGATACAGGAGAGCTCCCCCAGATTCTTGAACTTCATTGCTGAAGAGTCCAATGAAGAACGTAAAGTGAATCTAGACCTGCTGGACGAAGTGCGAGAAGAAGCCAGAGTCAGTGCTGAAGCCGTAAAGAGAAGAGTAGAGCGGAGGCACAACTCTAAAGTGAGGCCCAGGCGCTTCCAGGAAGGTGATCTGGTGATGAGAAAGGCGCATCAGAATGACATGCAGAACAAGTTGTCTCCAAAGTGGACAGGCCCGTACAGAGTGGTGGAGACGTTGGAGAACGGAGCCTATCGCCTAGAGACTTTGGAGGGAGGAGCAATCCCCAGAACGTGGAACGCCACCCATTTAAAATTTTATTTCAGTTAAAGTTGTACAGTAATTGCGTTCTCGCGCTAAAAGATACATGCTTTGTATGTGGTGGAAACAGTTGAACAGACAAGGGGGCACTCTTTTCCCTAAGGAGGGTTTTTAACGAGGCCACCCAATTAAAGAAAAAATTTCCAGCATATCAAGTGTGCTCAAGTATTAAAGTTAAAATCCTCCTTGCCCCAGGTGCAAGTGCAGGTGATTGGTTAGGCCCTACTTGCCCTAGGCGCAAGTACTGGCACCGATCTAAGTCTTCCTCACCCTAGGTGTGAGCGCAAGCAGTTAAAGGTTTGAAAAGCCAGGGGTGCTAGTAAGACCAAGGGAGGGAAAGGAAAGGTTTTGACAAAATGTCCTTACCCACTTGGCTACAGAGCGATTCCTCCACGTTCGAGTTGCCGGCAGGATCAGGTATGGAGTATAAAAAGATACATGCATGTCCTAATGATTGTATATTATACCGGAAAATTTTTGAATTGTTGAAAAGTTGTATGAGGCGTGGGTTATCACGTTATAAGTTGAAACAAAAAGATGATGATACTATTGAAGATATAGAAAAGCATGGACCCCCAATGAAGGTTATGTGGTATCTTCCCATCATTCCAAGGATGAAGTGTTTGTTTGCAAACCCAAACGATGCTAAGAATCTTAGATGGCATGTAGATGAGAGGAAATGTGATGGCATGTACCGACATCCAGCTGATTCTATTCAGTGGAAGAAATTTGATGATGAGTTTCTAGAGTTTGGTAAAGAATCAAGAAATATCCGACTTGGTTAAGCTACAGACGGAATGAATCTGTTTGGTAATATGAGTACAAATCACAGTTCATGGCCTGTTTTACTAGTTATTTAAAACTTACCTCCTGGATTTTGCATGAAGCGAAAATACATGATGTTGTCTATGATGATATCCGGTCTGAAACAGCCAGGGAATGATATTGATGTATATCTAAGTCCTCTAATTGAAGATTTGAAGTTAATGTGGGACCACGGTGTTGAAGTATTTGACGGATTTGACAATGAAACTTTCAAGCTTCATGCCATGTTAGTTTGCACCATCAATGACTTTTCGGCATATGGTAACTTATCAGGTTATAGTGTTAAGGGTCATAAAGCATGTCCAATATGCGAAGAAGACACTACTTCTCAACAATTGAAACATGGAAGGAAAACATTATATCTTCGGCATCAGAGGTTTCTTAGAAGTCATCATCCTTACCGGAGGTTGAAAAAAGCCTTTAATGGACACCAAGAGGGTAGTGGTCCACCAACTCCATTAACCGGTGTTGAGGTTTACGAAAAGGTAAATAACATAGACCACACCTTCGGTAAGTAAAAAAAAAGTCATTTGTGACAAATATTTGGAAGAAGAAATCAATCTTCTTTGATCTTCCGTACTGGTCGAGGTTAGAAGTCAGACATTGTATAGATGTAATGCATGTTGAGAAGAATGTGTGAGATAGCTTAATTGGTACACTTCTTAACATTAACGGGAAGACGAAGGATGGTCTAAATGCTCGTTTAGATTTGATTGAGATGAACATACGCGACGAGTTGGCACCCATAGAAATGGGTAAGCGTACATATTTGCCCCCAGCTTGTTACACGATGTCAAAAGATGAAAAAAATTAGTTTTTGTCAATGTCTAAAGGGTGTGAAAGTGCCACAAGGACATTCCTCAAATGTGAAGAGCCTAGTGTCAATGCAAGATTTGAAGTTAATTGGGTTGAAATCTCATGATTGTCACATCTTGATGCAACAGTTGTTGCTGGTAGCTATCCGTGGGATCTTACCAAAAAATTTTAGACATACCATAACTCGTTTGTGCTCATTCTTCTCTTCCATCTGTTGTAAAGTCATTGATCCCTCAAAACTAGATGAACTTCAAAATGAAATTGTTGTTATCTTGTGTGAATTGGAGATGTTTTTTCCTCCGTCTTTTTTTGACATCATTGTTCATCTAGTGGTGCATCTGGTAAGAGAGGTTAGATTGTGTGGACCAGTGTACTTAAGATGGATGTATCCTGTTGAGCAGTATATGAAAATTTTGAAGGGTTATGTGAAAAATCATAATCGTCCAGAGGCTTCAATGATTGAAAGGTACATAGCTGAAGAAAGTATTGAATTTTGTTCAGAGTACATCACAAAAGCAAATCCAATAGGTGTTCCAGCTAATTCATGGCACCAAATGCGTTCTACAAGTAAATGTTTACGTGGTGTGAATATTGTAGCAAATCTCGATCAGAAGTCTTGCAAGCACATTTGTACATATTGAATAACACAGATGAAGTTATACCTTACATAGAAGCTCATAAAGCCATTGTGAAGGCAAATAATCCAAGACAAGCAGAAAAATGGGTCTTGATGGAACATAATAGAACTTTCATGCCTTGGTTTAAAGACGAGGTGTTCAAGGATTCAACGGCATCAGAGACCTTGACCTGGTTGGATGCTGAATTGAAGTTTGATGTCATCTCATGTAAAGCGTACGAAGTGAATAATTGTATATTTTACACGAAGTCCATGGATGAAAAGAGTACAGATCAAAATTCTGGTGTTACTCTTGAAGTCGAGTCAATGCAGTTTTCGACTTCGAAAGATACAAATCCAGTACTTGGATCAATGGCATACTATGGGTTTATAGAAGAGATATGAGAGGTTGACTACACTAAGTTTTTCGTTCCAGTTTTCAAGTGTAAATGAGTTGACAATAAAAGTGGGGTTAAAATTGATGATTCGAGATTCACACTAGTGGACTTTCGAAAGATAGGGTATCGAGATGAGCCATTTATAATAGTTCAACAAGCATCTCAAGACATTGGTATGTCGTTTTACACGGCAAAAAACAAGGGGAGACCATAGATGATATTCAAAATGGTGACCCCCGTTCATTCGCATCAATGATAATTAATAAAGATGACGATGTAGTTGATGATGTACATGCAACCCGTAAAGACCACAGTGAAGGAATTTACATATGAACTTTCAACCCCCATGCATCCTGTAAATAAGCATTTTAGATTTAGATTTTTATGTATTATTTTTATAAGATTTTAATTCGATGCAGATTCACTAATGTTTGCTAACTAATTTTTTTAACAGAGAGATGGATGACGATCAGACCCCACTCAGACCTCGATCTGGACGAGGCAGCAGAGGACCTACTAGATTGAAGCGTCTCGCATTGAGACGTGCTCCTGGTGAGAAGACACATGTTGACATTGACGTCAACACTGGAGTGGCTTTTGGTCCTAAAGCAGATGAGTTTATGAGCTATCTTGGAGTTGTTTCTCGTGAGAGGCTCTCCATTCTGATTAATTCATGGGATGAGGTGTCAAAGGTCGACCGGAACATGATCTGGGAAGATGTTCTGGTAAGCTTTACATTTTGATATAATGGTTTTTAATATTCATTGATTAATTTTAATTTGCTGATGTTATTTTGCAGGCAAACTTTGAAATTCCTTATGTGGAACCGCTTGATCAAAGATTATATCCAATATCGGACTCAAATTTCGTACCTTTTTAAGTCAAGACTGACTTCGAGATACGTTTTTGGCGACCTTAAAGACGAAAATCCATGTTTAAAGTACAAACATATTGATGAAGAGACATGGCGTCTTTTTAAAGAAAGCCGTCAAAATGAGGCTTGGATGGTAAGTGAAGTAACTTAACTTTTTTTTGTTTATATAACATTAATAAGTTTATCTTATTTACTTCAGTTTGTTTATTTCAATTATGACAGGATCGTCGGAAGAAAGCTCAAGAGATAGCTTTGAAGAATGTTACCCCGCACGTTATGTCTCGTTCGGGGTATCGAAAACTTGAACAAGCATTGATGGTGGAAAAGGAGAAATCTAAACAGGGGATGTTTTTTGAGAATGTGGAAACAGGGGTCACTTCTCCTCCATCACCACCTTTTCGCCATGTAAAATGGAAGAGGGCCCGAACTAAAAAGTCGAGTGCACCAAGTTCTGAGCAATCCGGGGTTATCATCAAAAAAATTGTAAGTTATTTTTTTTATTTTCATTTATTTTAAAGCATTAATTATATTAATGCTTGAAAATATGATTTTTGTGTACTCTTGTAGGATTCCTTGGAATCCGACGGTAAATTTGTTGCTGAAGGTCGTCACGATATCCTGGTTGAAGCAATTGGACGACCTGAGCACTGTGGTCGTGTTCATGCAGCTAGACAAGGGGTCGGAATTAAACTATATTTTGGAGTTTCAGAATGACAGTCATCCTCCTCCTCCAAAGAGAACGAAACTCAAATGAAGACTAAGATACGTGAAGAATTAATGGAGGAGATGAGAAAGGAGACTGATTTGATGTGGCTAGAGATGAAAAAGGAGAATGATCGAATGCGACAAGAGTTTCTATCGCAACAACTTTGTGCTGAGCCGATTGAACCCCTTGTTAGTCCCACTCCCAAGAGCACAAAGGGGAGTTGTGCGGCTCCTCCAACATCAGGGGATGATATCAATGGGCAGACGAAGGATTGTGAGCTACTGGTAGTGGGCGGCAAACTTTCTCGGGTGGTGGCCCTTGGAAAAGTCTATCAAGACGCCACCACCTTACATTACGTTCCTCTCTCCCCAGATGTGGCGAAGGTAACAGTTGAAAAAGTACGATTTCTTGATGCTCGTGTTCCACTACCTTCAGATGAGGTAACCACTGTGGCCGATGCATTTCAGACATTCGTTTCCTGGCCCAGAGAGCTCATTCGATTTATGCCCGAACCTCATGTAATAATTTCATTTCATTATATTATTTTTTATTTATATTTATATATTACATATAATTTAATACAAATGTTCTTTATCTTGTAGAAACCTTTTCGGCCACCAAGTCCGGAGAAGAAATGTGAGGTTCCAGTTGACGATCCTATAGCTTCATTAGGTCTCATTGCTAGTCAGATTGGCAATGAACCTTTTCCAGTTCCGTGGGATGATACATTTTTTCAAATAAACATTGAACTGCCACTGATAATGTACAACACAGATTTATCAGAATTTATATCTGGGAAACAGGAGCTCAATATAAGTATAATTCAATTTTTTATGATGTAAGTATCTTTACCTATTATTCAATTTACTTTATGTTAAATTATTATTGATTATGCTTTAACTAAAAACTTGTAGGTTTTTGCATAGAGTCTGTATCACTGAGGGGAAGGAAAATATGTATGGATTCTTAGATCCTACATATACTAATCCCGTTGGACCAAACTCATCTGAGACTCAAGCATACATCACTAACACCCTGGAAAAAGAGGGAAAATAAATTTATTTATGCCCTTATATTAATGAGTAAATTTAATTATATATCATGAATTATTATTATTTCATGTTTTAAATATTTACTAACTCTTTTCATGGGTGATATAGGCATCATTGGCAGTTACTTGTCTTATCAATGGTTGATAAGACTGTTGTGTGGTTTTGTTCCCTACACAAGAAGATTCCCACAAAATTTAAGGATATCATTGATACGTAAGTACATTATAAACTTAACTTTGTATATGTTACTAATTAACCATCTACTAACGAGGTTTTTTGTATTAACCAGTTCATGTTGTGGATATAACATCCTAAAAGGTCGATCCAGTTCAAATAATTTGAATTGGATAAGAATAAAGGTTTGTAATTTTTTTCTTTCTCTATTATCATTGTTTATCAATATACTAACATATTACTTTTTATTGAATTATAGTGTAATAAACAACCAGGAAGCTATGAATGTGGTTATTACATTATGCAATGGATGATTACCATTATAAGACTAGGTGTTAAAACTGGTTGGAAAGAGGTAATAACATGATATGTTAAATCATTTTTATAATTCTTGAACATATATATATATATATATATATATATATATACATATATATCTAAAAACTAATTTATGTCAACTATATTTTGCAATGCAGTTATTCACGGACGAAGCACCAATGAATTCGAAAGGCATTTCATATGTCATAGATTCTTGGTCCACATATTTCATAAATTTTTATAACTCTACCATAGTTAATCAATAGTGTAGGTTTTATTACTATTGTAAATGTACATTTTGATTCTCTCAATTTATCTCTATATTTCTGTATTTGTCTGGCTGGGTTTGATCATTATATGCAGGTTAATTTATATGGTTTAGGGACAATACGAATTGAACTTTAAATAAAAAACACTATTTACAAATGCGGTTATTTACCAAAGCCGCATTTGTAAATCAAAAACCAAGATTTACAAATGGGGCTTTGGTAAATAACCGCATTTGTAAATAGTGATTTACGAATGCGGCTATTTACCAAAGCCGCATTCGTAAATCTAAAACCCCTAAAACCCCAGCTCATTCAGAAGAATATACAAATGCGGCTCTACAGACGCATTTTGTATTTCTCTGATTTACGACTGCGTGCTGATCAAATACGGCTCTTTAGCCGCATTTGTAAATGTAAAATAGCCGCATTTGATTAGCATTTATGCTAAAGGCACTTATTCTATCATATCTTGCTATTTGGACCCCAAAAGAGAGCCCAAACTATTTACAACTTGTTTTATCTTTAAGAAGACCATAAGGAAGAACATTTGATGCTTTGGTTTGTGTCCATTTCTCCCTCTGATTAGGTCTGTTGGATCCTTGGTGAGGTCTTGAATTGATTGATGTGATGTCTTATCATAGTGTGAATGGTAATTTGCATCCTTGGTCATCTCCTTGTTGGCATGCCCCTAGGTTTGAGAGAATTCGACCTCAAATTTAGAACTCCTAAAGGTTCACTTCAAGAGGCAAAGATGAAAAATAAGATATAGTGAGGATGAGATGCAATTGCGGAATTGAAATGGGCATGAGGTAAACATCAATGGTGGTCATGGCCTCCCAAATGATGCACCATACTCATGATTATGAGTGAAACCCAAGAGCAACAAAGAACAAAAACTAAGAGACAAACACATAAAATGGAATGGAGAAATGGAAGGAAAATGGAATGAAAAAACTTATGATGGTGGGTGAGAAATGTCACGCCACTTGTGTTGGGTCTATTAGTGTCTAAGTTCAAGACGGTGGGTGAATTGAGCTTTTAAAATTTTTCACAAAGAGAAACTGTTTTCCAATAATCCTGAGAAAAAGAACAGATTGATTTTAAAATGAACAAATTTATTTTTTAATTACTTTTTCAAATCCATAACCTTAATCTGATTAGCTTGAGATTAAAAGATAGTTTTTCTAGAACAGTGTAGGCTCTTATACTGCAGCAAGATTTACACCTAGAAATTAAACTTTGAATCTTTAACAAGTGATGTTGAAGAAAATATGAATCTTGAAAAGAGTTAGTTTAAAGATTTATTACTCTCTTTAAACAACCAACACACAAATTCAGATATTCTCAAACAACCAAGAATTTATTCAGGATCTTTGAAGAACGGTATGAACAAGTCTAGAAAGAATACATTTATTTTATGGCAAATTATCAAATTATGCAGAAAACGAGTGCGGGGATTGAGAAGAAAGATGGACACACAGTTTATACTGGTTCACTCATCAAGAGCTACATCCAGTCTCACCTCACACCAAGGTGGAATCCACTAATCAATACAAAACCAATTACAAGACCTTGTTGTTCTTGAACCCTTCAAGAACAAGGCATACACAATGCTGAAAAACTCTATTTCAGCAGCAAAAACACTCCAAGAAACCCTATCAAGAAGTGTCTATACAACAACATTTACACATGAATGAATAAGGAAAGAAAACACCTAAAAAGAAGATCCAAGAAACCTAAAACAACAACACTTTTCTGCAGTTCAACAATGACAGAACCTCAATCCTTGACCAAGGCACACAATGAACAAGCACACTTGAATTTCTTTAAGAGAACCTTTCAAGTAAACATTCAAAGCTTTTGTCTCTCAATGAAAATTCTTCCCGCCGATTGACCTAACGTCTTCGTGCGTTTCTGTTGACTTCGCTTCCAAGAACCCTTCGCTCCTACGTTCCCTTCCTCTGATGGAATCACCTGAAAATATAGAGAAACAAAGGGCGCCCTCTTGGCCGTTTGCACTCCAACGGTCAAGTTAGTCTCTTGGGAAATGAACACCAAACTCTAACTCTGATATCACTGTGTGTTCTCTCTCACTCTATTCTTCTCTAAAAAATGCATAACTTGCACTAATAAAAGCGTAATGTGTTCTATCACGTAAAACGTACCTGATTATATTTGTTGTCACCCTTATATACCTTTCAGTGTTCTTTCCCTTCTGTTTAGTTGTGACTTAAGCATTCTGTAGGCGCATCTTAGTGACACTAGCACCCAGACTTAGGGCCATCCAGTGTGTAAGACTACCCTACCGTAGTGCAACTGCGCGGGATGACTGCTTGGATGCCAACTTATGCATCTAATCTCTGAGTCATCCGCCCTGGGAGTTCCCTGCCTTATTCACGTACCGTGCATGCAGATCACCCCTGAAACGTGACCCTCACAAGTCGTCTCTGTCCCAGTGGCTTTTTAACGGTGGTGTGTACTACCGCGTCCCTACACCCCATGCATGGGTTACTCGTTATCTAGGCCTCTTCCTACTAGTAACTGGGGTGTGGCTTGAAAACCACCTTGTTTGTTCATCTTTACTGTTGAGGTGTCGAGGCCCGAGGACTCCATGCCCTGCCTCGATGCCGCCCCCTCCTCGGCCACCCTTACCCGTGAGCCTAAGAAGACTCCTTCCTGTCCTGCTGTACTTTCCAGTGGACCCTACCTTCGGGGTCCCACCATGTTGACTTTGGTCAACGCCCGAGGCCGACGATCGGTCAGTACACAAGCCCCCCAGTCTCGAGCTGTCAACTTTGTTCAGCGAAGAGACTATGGCCTCGCCCTACCGACCTACGTGGCTTCCCGTGATAGGACGTGCACAGTGCATTGAAGTGATGCCTTCCTGTTCATGTTGTAATCAACGTACATGTGGCTTAATCATGCGGCTGGGACTTAACATCGCTTGCGCTTCTCAAGTTTATGTTAAGTCTTTCAAAAATGCGCGCTTCATGCACTGTTCCATCACTTGAAACCTTTCTTGCACTTTTCATCTTCTTTCTCAAGCTCTCTGATTTCTTCCTTCACAAAAAACCGAAACTTTCGCACATCAATCATCAACGTACGATTTTTCTCTATTGATCGCTCTTTACTTCTGATTCTGCGCATTAATAACTGCTTGGGATTGTTTATATTTCCATGTTTCGAATCTTCTTCTGCATCTTCTTCATTCCCCTGTTTCCTGGGTTTTTCACGAGAATAGGGTTTTCTGGGCTTTTTAGTTTCACACCATAGTTTTCACCTTGCTGAACCTTTGTTTCTTCCTTTCCTTGTTTTTCTTAGCTTTCTTTCATCATGGGGCGAACAAAAGTCACTACCAACCCTCCTCCTCCTAGCGTCAACTATAGGCCCCTGTACCCCTGGGCTTTCGACGACCTCCTCGCTGAAACTCCCCCCTCACCTCTCTCGTTGACTAGAGGGCACACTTGGACAGTGAAACCGATTTTAAGGGTAGAGCATTCGGGAGGGAGTGTGATGCTTACATCTCCGTTCGCCCTTGTGTAGAGGGTGAACCTCTTTGCGTAGATAACTGTGCCAACGACGGGGAACCATTCTTTTTCTTCTACCAAACTGTCTTCAAGTGCATTAGGCAGTGCCTCCCTTTCAACAGCTTTGAGAGGGAGCTTTTAACTGAGATAAACGTCACCCCCTCAGTAGAAGTCTTCCTACACTTCTTCGAAGCCAAAAACCCTAGGAAAAACCTCTGGGTTTGCTTTAGCGGGGTGACTAGGAGAGTCATTCTTAGCCTATTCCAGCAGTCCTACAAAGGGTTGAAAGGAAATTTTTTCAGGGTGTGCTACTATGAGCACGACCGCACTGCCCTTGATGGATTCCCACTATACTTGGTGGGGAAGCTCAAACTCAAGAAGGCCATGACCTTGGATGAGCTCTCCTCAACTGATCACGAGGTATGCCAAGTTCTAGCCAGCCTGGGGTGATCTTCAACACCACAGAGCTTATAAAGAATGAGTATAACCCAACTGGACTTGCTAGTTACATTGGTATAGGAATCTTCTCCTGATCTTCCTCACATACCACTCTGTTTATTGCTCTTATGTATAAGTTAACCTACACTTGTACTAATTTTCTGATTCTCCTTGTTTACTTGGTTCTTATCTCTTCTTTCTTTGGTGCAGGCATGGTGCTAAACGCAGAGAAGCGGGCTAGGTTGGCTGAGGTTTTGTCTATTCGTGATGACGCAACTGCTAAGGCAAGTGCCTTGGTACGTCCTGCCTCACCTGCCACCCAGACCGCTCCTATCCCACCTTCCACTCAAACCATCCCCACTCCTGCTTCTCCACAAACTACTCCTGCTCCCGCTTCTCCAGCCCCTATTGCTGCAGTTCCTTTGGCAACGGTCAAGGCTTCTCCACCTCCAGCCCCCCTAGAGAAAAAAAAAGGGTGGTACTCATTGCTTCGGACGATGAGGAGGACACCATGGAGGGCCCCGTCTTCAAAAGGCGCAAGGCCGCAGCAGTAGCCACCTTTCACTCCTCTTCTGCTAGGCACCCTGCCTCACTCAAGGATAATCCCCCTAGCGCCTCCTCTCCTCATAACCTTCTTGCAGTCGAGGATGGGGCCGAGAGTGTACCTAAGCCAGCCTCTGCCCCTGCCCCTGAGCTTCCCTTGGTCCTTCAGCAGATTCTAAAAGGTTACCAAAAAGGGGCCATGGGGAGCTCCACTGACGAGGCAGTGCAGGAGAGTTTGGCTCTCAGTCTTGGGGAATTCTTCGCTCGTGCCAACTCCTCTTCGCACGAGGCTGAGATGAAGACTAAGGAGCAACAGGCCCTGGCAGAAGAACTGAAGCTCGTGAAAGAACAACTGGCCAACCAAGCTCAAAGTTTCTTCATTCGAGAAACCGCACTGACCCAAGAGCTAGGTATTCTTCGAAAAGCTGAGCTAGAGGCCAACAAGAAGCTTCACAACGAAGGCCAAAAGTACACCACCTTGCTGGGCAAGGTTGTGCCACTTTGTGCCCAGGTGGTGGGACTTCAAGAAGAGGTTGCGGCCAACAAGGCAAAAATGACTGCTCTTGAGGAACGCTCTATCGAGCGGGAGGTGCACTTGGGTAAGGTAGAGGTTGAACTTACCGAAAAAGTTGAAGCCCTCGAGAAGACCAAGGAGGAGCTTATTGAGAAGGCTGAAGCCCTTATGAAAGCCAAGGAGGAGATAACTGCACAAGCTGAAGACTTCGAGAAAGCCAAGGCAGAACTCCTCGATGATGCTGCCGACGCCTGTGCTGCTAGGTTTGAAGATGCCATTGCTTAGGTTATTTGCAAACATCTTGAGATGGAGACTTCGCCTTTTGCTACGGTGAACCACATGTTGATGGACAGATTGTGCCAAGGCGTCCTCAGAAGGAAACTACTTAGACCTTAGGCTTCACAACTGCACCCTTAAGAACATTCATATCATTAATACAATTTGCACCTTAATTTACATGCTTTATACATCTTTGCTTGTGCCTTTAACTTGCCGCTTTTACTAACAACGCTCTGATGCTAACCTCATACGACGTCCTTGAGATACTTTAAAGCACGCCTTCTCGCCCTCTTCCTTTAACTGCTTAACGGCTTGTGATGGATGTGAGCATGCGTGAACCTTCGACTGCCCTTGCCTCCACTTCTTGCTTTGGACAAGGAACTTCTTTGCTCGATACTTACTTGCACTTTGCGGTCTTGAGGTGTCTACCCTCAAGATGCATCTCTGGCCTCATCTTCGCTCTGAGGGAAAGGAGGACTTAACTGGCCGAAGCCTACTATTTCGTACTTGGTGCCCACGCTCGAGGAGGAGGCGTCCCGAAGGAGGCTGCCACTCCCCCTCGAGGTGTCTAAACACCTAGACGACTGGTGCACTTGGTGCCCAGGCTCGAGGAGGAGGCGTCCCAAAGGGAGTTGCCACCCTCCACGAGGTGTCTAAACACCAAGACGACAGGTGCACTTGGTACCCACGCTTGGGGAGGAGGCGCCCCGAAGGAAACTACCACCCCCTCTCAAGGTGTCTAAACACCAAGGCGACCAATTCATCACCATTCGAATTTTGCTAGTCACACTCGATGCCCACACTCGAGGAGAGGCGTACCATAGGGCACTGCCGCTTTTCCTCGAGGTGTCTAAACATCAAGGAAACGGGTTCGTGTCTTACTGAACCGTACTATCCGCGCTTAGCGCCCACGTTCGAGGAGCAGGCGCCCTGAAAGAAGCTACCACTCCCCCTCGAGGTGTCTAAACTCCAGAGGGGCGGTGTTCTCCCCTGCATTGTACAAAAAACTCAAGAATACTTGAAATGTAATTTTTATAGGGTGACCTTGTTAAAAAAACCCTTAGAAGAGAAAAAGAGTGTCCCCTTAAACTGTGTACAATGCAAGAGTTTTTAACTGAAATAAAATTTGAGTTTGGCTGCATTCCAAGTACGAGGAATGGGGCCTTCCTCCAAGGTTTCAAGCCTGTACACCCCATTTCCCAAGACTTCGGTCACCTTGGGGGGCAGCTTGTTCTCCAACTGGTATGGGTGAGCCCTCCGCATTACCAGGTCAGCGACTTGGAACTGTCGGGGCTTTAAGTTAGAACTGTGCTTATGCTCCACCCTTCTCTTTACTGCTTCAGTTTTGATCCTCGCCTCCTCTCTTACCTCGTCCAGCAGATCCAAGTTCACCCTTCTTTCTTCATTAGACTCCTCGGCCACGAAACTTTGAAAGCATGGCGAGCTCTCCTGAATCTCTACTGGGATCATCGCGTCCGACCTGTACACCAAGCTGAAAGGTGTCTCTCCAGTGGTGGACTGGGGCGTGGTGTGGTAAGCCCACACTATTCTAGGAACCTCTTCCGCCCAGGTCCCTTTAGGCTTCTTGAGCCTTCTCTTCATACCTCTGAGCAGGACTCTGTTGGCAAACTCCACCTGCCAATTTTTCTGGGGGTGCTCAACCGATGCGAACACCTGCTTTATCCCGACCTCTGTACACAACTTGCCCAATTGCTGGCTTGCGAACTGTGTACCGTTCTCAGAAACAAGACGCCTCGGCACGCCAAAGTGACATACTATATTCTTCCATTGGCACAACATCACATAAAACCTTATCTTTATACTTTCCAATAGAAAAGGCTATGAGGACTTGCTGTTTCACTATTATTTTCCCTCTTCATTTAACCATTAAAGTCTATAGGGCTTTGCATGAGAGATGGTAGGTAATCCAAGTTTTTCTTCCACTATGTGCTTGCCACATTTCACAACTTCCCCCATCCACAATTAAGGAACACAACTTATCATTAATAAAGCACCTAGTGTGGAAAATGTTTTCCCTTTGACTTTCATGAACAGGCTTTAAAACTTGGCCTAGCATGTGCCTCACTACTAATAAGTCTCATTTACATGGAATTTCACTTTGTTCCTTACTTGGGGATCTATAAGAGGTAGGGGACCTAGACCTTTGTGAGTTATCATGACTGTACCGTCCCGTCCCCGGGCGTTGACCAAAGGTCAAAGTCAACACATGGTGGAACCCCTCCAGGGACCCATGGAAGAAAGTCAATAGGTTCACCGCTCGAGTCATCGCCTTGCTGAGGCATCGCCTAAGTGAGGCGTCGACCAAGAGAGGCGTCGCCCAAGAGTGGCATCGCCCAAGATAGGCATCGCCCAAGAGAGGCATCGCCAAGCAAGGGTACCGCCAAGTTAAAGCATCGCCAAGCTAAGACATCGCAAGGAGGCTTCGGGCCTTGACAGTTCAGAATAGTGACAAGGAGAAGAGAAAGGTGGCTTCAAGGCCCTAAGTTCTAGCACCAGTAGGGAGTATCCTGACTCGTGAAGTACCCACGCCACTGCTGGGAAACCCTGGGGCAGATACGACCCAAGAGAGGGCCATGACCAGGGGAGATCCACGTGCCTGGTACGAGAGAAAGGTAGATACACCCCCGGGCGAGTGACTAGTGATTACGCATGAGTTGCCACCCAGAAAGTCAACCCACGTGCCAGAAGCATTTCGCAGAAAAGAGGGCTCACATGATGAAATAACCCTAAGTCGGGTGGCGGCGTTGTAGGACCCTCTGCACAAAATAAACGATCGAGTCAAAAGGGTACGTGGCAATACCCACGTGCTCATTAAAAGTTAAAGGGAAAGTTTGCCAAGGTACGCGTTAATTCAGTTAAGATTCGAATGTTCCAAGGAATGTTTTTAAACGCCTTCAATGCGCTTTAACGCGCTTTAAAGATTATAGGTGTATAAAAGGGACCTTGGGACATTTGAACAGGGACCGAGTTTTAACCTAATACACAGAGATACACAGAGGAAACCCTAGTTGTCTTCGCGGCTCACTCACAGTAAGCACAAGACAATTAGGGCAACACAGTTCGAGTTACGCAGTTTTAGTCATTCAGTGCAGTTTTTTTATGTTTCTCGCAAGCTGACTTGATCGTCGGAGTTCAAACGGCCGCGAGGCGCCCCTTTGTTCACTTCTCTTTTCAGGTGTCTTTGACGGAGCAAACGAAGGTGCCCTAGCTCGCAAGGACAAGCCACACGCAAAGACGATCCCGGTCAACCGGCCGGAACAATGACTCAAGACAACCCCCCCCCCCCCCCTTTAACCATTATATTTCTCTTAGAAGGGCAATCGGATGCAATATGCCCAAAACCTAAACATATAAAACACTTTTACTTGAGGTTTTGGTAGGTGACTTAGGTGTAGAAGTGGAGTGTTTAGAACGTCTAGGATGGTAAGCGGAATCTTTCTCAACATTTGAAGAAAAAGTTTTGGAAGAAGATTTGTTTTTGTTTTTCCAAGATGATTGGTAGTAGCCATCATTATGAGAGTTTTTGAAATGAGTTTCCTTTGAAAGTTGGGATTCAACCTTGATGCCAAGGTGAACCAATTTTTCTAATGATGAATACTCATAAATTTTTACCGTATCTTGGATTTCCCTTCTCAATCCACTTACAAATCTAGCAATTTTGGACTCCTCACTTCCATGCATGTCAATTTTAGTTAAAATTGAATTTTAACTAGGTATTCAATCCCTAAAAACCCCTGGGTATTCCACTAGGTAATCAACAACGGATTACACAACACAAACACTAAAGAGGTGATCTTGAATCCCTCAAAAGCACTCACTTTTTGAAACACAAACATTAAAAGTCAGAATACCCTCTAACTGTAGACACTAGTACCTTACAAGTTTAACAAATATGAACTGAAATTCAAGTAAGAATAGGAAAGATCACACCTGATACAAAAGGATTACAGCAATTCCTATTCCACCCTTAACCAAAGCAAAGCCTAAAACATTCTTGCAATCTTCAAAAAAAATTTAATCTTTTCGATAATCTGATATCTCTTAATATCAGAGATGTAAACACCAATTATATAGCCTAAAAATAGTTGTTTTAGACTTTCAATCAGGGGCCAAAACAGTTTCGAAGCATGGAAAACAAAATTACCAGACTTGGCCAATTTTGTTAAGATTTTAAAAAATAATCATTAAAAGCTCGATTCAACCTATTGAATTGACCTTGATTGTGAGGTCAGTCAATTTCAGCTTTTTCAAATCCTTTCCAAAACTACCAAGTGTAAAACAACTGATTGAAATGATAAATCAACAGGTTGTTTTTCACTACTTTGAAAAACACTTTTATTTTGAAATAACTTTGATTGATTCAGTTTTGGATTAAGCTAGGAGTGGATTCACAAATTCTAATCTAACCAGAACCCATGCCCATAAGCAGCAACCTAGTCTTCAAGCAATCTTCATGGATTTGGAGACATCAAAGCTTTGAGTTCAATAGCATGTAATGTCATCTAGAAAAATCCATTCGATTTAGAAAAGAAGTATTCCACAATTAACATTTACTAATATGGATTTCCAAAATATTGATCCTAATCAAGGTGATCCAATGGTAATTACAATTGAAGTAGCAGACTTTGTGGTGATGAAGACGCTAGTTGATCAGGGGAGATCTGTTGATATTTTGTATTGGGATACCTTTTCGAAGTTGAAGTTATCAGAAGATGATATTCAACCACACTATGAACACATAATTGGTTTCTCAGGAGAAAGGGTAAGTACGAGGGGATACGTTGATTTGAAGACAAGATTTGGAACCAGAAGTTTGACTCAGGTTATTGATGTTCGATTTTGGTGGTAGAAGCTAAAACGTCTTATAATGTCTTATTGGGAATACCATCCTTTAACAAAATTGGGGCCATTGTGTCAGTGTCTCGCTTAGCAATGAAGTTTCCAACAAGCAAAAAAGTAGTAGCAACAATTTATATGGACCAATGTCCAGCCAAAGAGTGTTATCTAGCAAGCCTTAAAGTGGTACCAGCATTGAGTAGATGTAAGGGGAGTATCGACAGGGGAATGATGGTAGCAATTACAGATCTTCATCCCAAATTTAATGAAGAAAGGATGAAACCGAAAGAAAAAACAATAATGTGTAGATTGGATGACGAAAATCATTATACATATATAGGAAGTTCAGTTCTGAAAGAAGAGATGGGAGTGTTGATAAAATTCTTGCAAAAAAATAAAGACTTGTTTACTTTGAGTGCTATTGACATGTTGGGCATTCATCCGGCTGTAATCAGACATAAGTTGTCAATATGGCGGTTACCAAAAATTGCGGTGCAGAAGAGAAGAAGGTTGTAGGAGGAGAAGAGAATGGTGACGTTTAAAGAAATGAAATATTTTTTTCATGCAGGTTTCATTGAAAATATAAAGTATAGAACGGGTTGGCAAACGTGGTGCTAGTAAAGAAATCAAATGGAAAATGGAGAATGTGTACGAATACACGAATTTGAATAAAGCATGCCTAAAGGATTCTTATCCTTTTCTAAGCATACTTTGTTTAGTTAATGGAACTTCTAGACAAGCTATGTTAAGATTTCTTGATGCATATTATGGCTATAATCAAATACCTATGAACAATGCCGACATACCGAAGACAAAATTTACTACTGAAACAACAAATTTTTGCTACCGAGTTATGCCTTTTGGATTAAAAAATGTACCGTCCCGTATCTGGGCGTTGACTAAATCAAGGTCAAAGTCAACGGCTGGAGAGTCAAAGTCAACGCAAGGCGTCGCCTGGCTGGAGAGACGCCAAGAGGAAGCGTCGCCAAGGCAAGGCGTCGCCTAGGTGAAGGCGTCGCCCAACCAGGGCGTCGCCAGATCAAACAGTGCTAAAGTAAGGCAATCACGGTGTGGTTCCCCGATACCCATGGGTAGGAAAGACCATGGAGGGAGCGACGCCGTGGGAAGGCCTTAGGTCCCAATAGCACGGGGCAGCGATAAAGAGAAGGAAAAGTTGGCTTCAAGGCCATAGTAATAGTACCAGTGAAGGGCAGCCTGACTCGTGAAGTGCTCCTGCCGCCCCAGAGACGCCCGTGGGGCAGATACGACTCAAGAGGAAAGTCACGCCCAGGGCAACCGGGTGCAGGGTACAAAAGGAAGGCAGATACGCTCTCAAAGTAAGTGACTAGATACTTGGGGGCATGAGTTGGCACCCAAAAAGTCACCCCTAGCGCAGTAGCACTCCCAGCAGGAGGACTCACACGCAGAAACGTCCCCAGATGGGCAGAAACGCCCCCAGATGGGGTCACGGCGTCGTGAGGCCCTCCTTGATGAGAATCAAATAAAGGAGGCTTTTATTAATGGAGGAAGAGGACATCCACCCTCACATTTGAAGTTCTTCCTTCTAGTCTTCTCAAAATTAAAAGAAGAAATAAAATAAAGATGAGGCCCAAGCCCAAAGCCCAAGCCCAAGCCCAAGAAGGCCAAAGCCCAAAGAGCCCAAGTCCATCCCATGAGGGGCAAGGCCAAGCTTTGAAATACTCTTGTATAGTTTTAGGAGGTTTGGTTATTAAATAAAGGTGTGTGAAAATGTAAAATAAAGTCACATTGTCCATGTGACTTAGGAGAGTGGTGTAGGTGTAGTTTTGGGAGGTGTCATAGTAGAAAAAGGTCACACCTCCCATGTGACTTGTTTTTGGTGGGAATTTCAAATGAGTTTATTTGAAATTTCCCACCTATTTTTCAGCACCTTAGGCTATAAATAGAGGTGCTTCCTTTGTAAAATTCAGATTTGAATTTTATCTAAAGAAACTATACTCAAAATTGGAGTGAGCATTTGGAGAGCTTTGAGCTTCTTCTCTAGTCTTATCTTGAAGGACCATGGTTTCCTCAAGTGGCGGCTTCCACACTCATCTAGGAGCATCCATTCTTCTAGTGGCGTGATCATCCAACCATTCCTCCATCTTCATGAGCATTCTCTTCTCCTTCCTTTCTTCTTCTTCAATTTGTTCTTATTGCCTTGAGTTTTGAGTTGTTTTTGTTTCGGTTCCTTTAATTTTCCAGCACCTATTTTCTGTTTAGTTTTTAAATTCTGTTCGGTTCTTTTGTTTTGAAGTTCAATTCTGTTCGGTCTCCTCTTTTATAATTCCTTTGTTGATTCACATCATGTGGTATCATGAGTCTTAGGTTCATTCTTGTTTAATTGTTGAGTTGTGTGCACTTTATTTCAAGAGCTCTTTAATTTTTCTTGCAATTTAAGTTGCTGTTTTAGAATTTTAATTGAGTATTCTTGCTGTTTTTCTTTTGCTCCAAGTGTTTGTGGAAAGGTTTATGGCACTCATAATTCTTATGAGTATGGTTGCTCTTTTGGTATGGCATTATCCTTCCTAGAGTATACCTTAAGCTTCCTTTCACTTGTTACAATTTGTGTTGTGTCTTTTAATTTTTGAATCATGTCAAGTTTTGTCTTAGTCATGTTATTCCATATATGTCATTACTTCTAGTAGTACTTTTATTGTTTGATTGTTTCTTGCTTTGGTGTCATATAATTTTCTGAATTGATGTTGATCCTTTGTGCATTTTCTTTTAGAATTGAGTTCATACTTGTATTCTAGACCTATACAAGTTCCACTACATCATTTTATATTATGTCTTTGCTAGTTCATCATTCTGTTTTTTATTCCTATTAGGATTCCTCTGTTCTGAAAAGAGTGCTTACTGTTTTTCCTTATTGCAACTGATTTACGTACTGTAAAATTCTGAAATTCTGGATTTGAGATATTCAAAGTGTTAGAAAAGAATAGAAAAAAGAATCATTCAAAAATATGAAGTACACAAAAAATGATAAATAAAATAAAAAAAGTGTACATTCCTGCCGAAAAAAATACGGTAATCTGGCAGTGATTTTAAAAAATTTATTTCTCTCAATTGGCTTACTGTTTTTAATTGATTCCAGTGACATTTTTGAGTTAACATCTTGAAGTTTCTGTGGTATAAATTTCATAATCCAGTTCGCTCTACAACGTTCCAGTTAAATCAGTGAATATCAAACACAGTTTGCATTAAAAAAAATTTCCAGTAGCTAAATTTTTTTGTTTTCTTCATCTACTCTAGTGCTTTTCCTTAGGTATTCTTTTGTGTGCCTACTTTTCTCATTGAGTTCTTTATTTTCTTGATTGTCTTTCATTCTTACTCTTTGAGTTTGTCTTACATATAGTATTCCTTTTGCAATTACCTTTTCCTTGCTTATACCTTTTCTTGTTTGTCTTTATTGTTTCTTTGGTTTTGTGGTGGTTTGCTCTTAAGATTGGTGTGCTTGCTTTGACATATTTCATTTGAGGATTTCAAGGCCTCAAGATCAGATTGGTGCAAGAACATTATTTCTTTGAGAGTGATCTCTTTTTTCAGCCTCATTTCACTTCGGCAGTTTCATTGCCAAGCTCACTGTTTTTGCTAATTTTGTTTCTTAACTTGTTTGCTGTTTTTGTGTGTTTGCTGTTTTTTATTTGCAAAATGGCTGGCTATTCAAGTGGTGCATCTTACAAACAGCATTCTCCTTCCAAAGCTTCAGTCCTTGGTGAAGAAGAACATAGAAGAAGGAGGCATCACCATCATTCTCATGAAGAGAGCTATAACCGTGACCAAAGATATCACCAAGTGTTCAACATTGCTTGTAAAAAAGTCCCTAGTTTTAATGGTGATAGTGATCCTAATGTGTATTTAGAATGGGAGACTAAGGTTGATCATTATTTTCATGTGTATAAGGTCCAAGATGACCAAAAACTTAGAATAGTTTCTTTATCCTTTTTGGGCTATGCCAAAGAATGGTGGCATAAAATTGTAATGGACATTATATATCGCAAGAAACCTCCCGTGGTTTCTTGGAATGCTTTGAAAGAGTGTATGCGCGCGAGGTTTGTTCCTCCTTCTAGGAAGGAACACTTGTTGAAGTTCCAAAGGCTTCCTCAAGGACATAGGATGGTAGAAGAATACATTAAAGATTTTGAAACAACTTTGACTAAAATGAATATGCATGCTAATGAAGAGTCAAAGCTAAAATGGTTTGTACGTGGTTTGAGAAGAGATATTAGAGAAATTGTAGAATTAAATGAGTACTCTTCTTTAAAGAAAGTGTTTCGCCAAGCCATCAAGGTAGAATCCTATCTTTTGAAAACAACTTTCAAAAATACTCATGATTATAATTTCTACAACTCTTCTAGGAAGGATGCCAACAAAATGTCTACTCAAAATTGTCCTTCCAATTTTTCCAAACAAACCATGTTTCCAAACAAAGTTTCTACTACAAATCTTTCTACTCCTAAGTCACCTACCAAAACTTCAAATATCAAATGTTTTAAATGTTTAGGTTTTGGGCACATAGCTCTTCATTGTCCACAAAAGCAAATCTTAAAGATAAACAAGGTAACACAAGACCTAACTCACCCACTTCCCACAAGTCAAAATAAAAAAGACAAAGAAGAACAAGTTGACATGAGTCTTCTCCTTTCACCTCCAAGGTGTTTTCCTTCCTTATCTTTTTCATTACCCAAGGTTTCTATTTCAACACCATCTTGGTTAAAAAGTGTTAGGGATGATTCATACCTCCTAATGGTTTTCACCATTTAAGATGCCTTTTCCCAAAAGATATCATCATTCCCAAACAAATTTTTCCAACTTGGTCGATTTATAGAACCTCCTTTTCTGAAATCCAATTGTTTACAAAAGATAAGTCATGTTTACATTTTTCTTCCACTTTTAATTGTAAAACTAAACTGACTTTGTTATATGCAGGGATTCAGAATTCGTGGACGAATTCTCTCCAACTCGAGGAGTATGATGAGAATCAAATAAAGGAGGCTTTTATTAATGGAGGAAGAGGACATCCACCCTCACATTTGAAGTTCTTCCTTCTAGTCTTCTCAAAATTAAAAGAAGAAATAAAATAAAGATGAGGCCCAAGCCCAAAGCCCAAGCCCAAGCCCAAGAAGGCCAAAGCCCAAAGAGCCCAAGTCCATCCCATGAGGGGCAAGGCCAAGCTTTGAAATACTCTTGTATAGTTTTAGGAGGTTTGGTTATTAAATAAAGGTGTGTGAAAATGTAAAATAAAGTCACATTGTCCATGTGACTTAGGAGAGTGGTGTAGGTGTAGTTTTTGGGAGGTGTCATAGTAGAAAAAGGTCACACCTCCCATGTGACTTGTTTTTGGTGGGAATTTCAAATGAGTTTATTTGAAATTTCCCACCTATTTTTCAGCACCTTAGGCTATAAATAGAGGTGCTTCCTTTGTAAAATTCAGATTTGAATTTTATCTAAAGAAACTATACTCAAAATTGGAGTGAGCATTTGGAGAGCTTTGAGCTTCTTCTCTAGTCTTATCTTGAAGGACCATGGTTTCCTCAAGTGGCGGCTTCCACACTCATCTAGGAGCATCCATTCTTCTAGTGGCGTGATCATCCAACCATTCCTCCATCTTCATGAGCATTCTCTTCTCCTTCCTTTCTTCTTCTTCAATTTGTTCTTATTGCCTTGAGTTTTGAGTTGTTTTTGTTTCGGTTCCTTTAATTTTCCAGCACCTATTTTCTGTTTAGTTTTTAAATTCTGTTCGGTTCTTTTGTTTTGAAGTTCAATTCTGTTCGGTTTGTTCTTTTCCTTCTCCTTTGTTGATTCAATTTGACAATATTTGGTTCATCCAAATGAGTTTGGGATTTGGTACTTGTTTTGGTGAGTTCTTGATCTTAGAACTATGATCCAACTTCTAAGAAAGTGCCTCTACATTTTCCAGCTCAAGGTGATTCCTCAAAGTGTCAAGAATCTTGTTCTATGTGGCTATTGGAATCACATCATGCTGAATTTTACAAAGGAAGCACCTCTATTTATAGCCTAAGGTGCTGAAAAATAGGTGGGAAATTTCAAATAAACTCATTTGAAATTCCCACCAAAAACAAGTCACATGGGAGGTGTGACCTTTTTCTACTATGACACCTCCCAAAAACTACACCTACACCACTCTCCTAAGTCACATGGACAATGTGACTTTATTTTACATTTTCACACACCTTTATTTAATAACCAAACCTCCTAAAACTATACAAGAGTATTTCAAAGCTTGGCCTTGCCCCTCATGGGATGGACTTGGGCTCTTTGGGCTTTGGCCTTCTTGGGCTTGGGCTTGGGCTTTGGGCTTGGGCCTCATCTTTATTTTATTTCTTCTTTTAATTTGAGAAGACTAGAAGGAAGAACTTCAAATGTGAGGGTGGATGTCCTCTTCCTCCATTAATAAAAGCCTCCTTTATTTGATTCTCATCACTCCTCGTGTACAACAGCCATGTCAGAATGGAAACACCCTTTAGTCAGGTGCCAGGTAATTAAGAGTCATTCAATACAGTTTCCCTTTCGAACATTCGGGTACTATAATGGCTCCCGAGCGTTTCAACGTCTTAAATGCGCTACGTTTTCTAATTAAACGCTTTAATGAGTGCGTTACGTTTGTGATTAAAAGCGCTTTAAGGCGCTTTAAATGCTGGGGTAGTTTAAATAGCGCGGAGAATGTTGGAAAAAGGGTTGGAACTTTCGGCAAATTTACCAGAGAACTCTCTAGTTGCTTGCTCGTGCTTCAAGGTCACGTACAAGTGACTGGGGAATATTTTTGCCTGAAAGAGACAACACACACGTATACACAGTTCTTTTACCACCTTCAGAGTGCCATACGCGATGCTCAGACACGTAGGTGGACAGTGTTTTTGGTGTTTCTTGCTGGCTGACTTGAGCGTCGGAGTGCACACGGCCGCTAGGGCGCCCTTTTGTCCTCTCTTTTGCAGGAATCCACAGGCAACCAGTGGGAAGGAGTCCCTAGCTGACGGTTGAGGTCGCGCACGAAGACATCCCGGTCAACCGGACGGAACATTTGGCGCCCACCGTGGGGCCGATATAAAACGTCAGTCCCATCACAAGTTCGAGAAAATTTACCAAGTTATAGTAACGTTGAAGGAGGTTGGAGTGACAATGGCCCCCACCAGACGAAGAGCAGCGCGCGCAGCCCCAGCAGACCTATCCATGCAGCAGGTCCTGGAGATAATGAGGGGGCTGCAGCAGGACATGGCGGATTCGAAACTGGAGCAGGAACGCATGCAGGCAGACCTCGATGCCTCGCATGAGCGGAAAGAAGAGCTCCACCGTGTGAATGAGTAGTTGCGCCAAGGCCTGAGAAACGATCGGAGGCGGCCTGAACAGGATGAGACGGAGAACCATTCCCCACCAAGGGAGTTTTCCACTCCTTTCTCGCAGGAGATCCTGGACGCAGCGATCCCGAACACGTTTGCGGGGCCCAAGGTAATCTTCACCGGGATGGAGGACCCAGAGACGCACCTGGCTGCGTTTCACACACAGATGGTCCTGATAAGCGGTTCTGATGCTGCCAAGTGCAAGCTCTTCATGAGCAGCCTGACCGGGATGGCTATGGACTGGTTCATTAGCCTCCCAGAGGGACATATCACATCTTTCCGCCAATTGTCGCGGTTATTCAGAGAACAGTACTTAGCCAACAAGGCCCCGCCGCCGGTCTCCTACGATCTATTTAATGTGAAGCAGTATCAGGGGGAGACCCTGAAGGAGTATATCAATCGCTTCGGGGCCCAGGTCGTGAAGGTTGGCACAACAGAGGAGCCTATGATCGTGTACGCATTTGTGAAAGGCGTGTGCCCCGGCCCTTTGGAGAATCCATTATCCGCAATCGCCCTAGGACTTTCGCTGAATTACGGCGCAGGGCGGTAGAGCATATTGCTTCGGAAGGGGAGGTATGTGTGAAGCGCACCAGCGCCGTGCCCTCACGCCCGAGGGGACCGGCGCGAGTTCAATCCGTCAGAGTCAATGAGACCACGACGGGGAGAAAGAAGCCAGAGGCGAGAAGCCCCTACGAGGCCAGAAAGCCCCAGCCCCGGGGCCCAGCAGGAGGCGAACGCCCCGTCAGAGAAAGAGCAAGACCGGCGAGGTACAACTTCGTGGTTGAGTTGAAGGATTTGATCGCCGTGCCCAACATAGCTGAGAGGCTGAGGCGACCGGCGAAGACCGACAAGGTGTTAGGGCCCCGTAAAGACTCTTGGTGCGAATTCCACGAGGCTTTCGGGCACCAAATTGATAATTGCCTGTCGTTGGGCTACCAGCTAGATGAGCTGGTAAGGACTGGGTTTCTGAAGGACTATGTCACAGATCCCACAACGACCGCCACTTTGCCGCCGCCGGCGGATGAACCAGCACACGAGATGCCAGTGCTTGGCGAGGTCCACACCATTGCTGGAGGTTTCTCCGACGGAGGGCCCACTGCTTCCCAGCGGAAGAAATACGCGAGGGGGGTAAATTCAGTCGAAGAGAGGCTCTCGGGGGAGCCATGGGAGTCAGATATTGTGTTCACAAGAAGAGACCTCCGAGATGTGGTACCCCACGACAACGACCCCGTTGTCATCTCAGTCGTCACAGCTGGAAGGAAGGTCCACAGAATGCTTGTTGATCAAGGAAGTTCGGCAGATGTCATGTTTCTGTCGACCTTTAATAAGTTACGGTTGTCCCCCGATCTGCTGAGTCCCTATACGGGATGTTTGTATGGGTTCGGGGATAACCAGGTAGAAGTCCGGGGGTACCTGGAGTTGAGGACTACGTTCACAGACGGAGAGGCCTCCCGTACCGAGAGCATCCGGTACCTCGTCGTGAACGCTAATTCTGCCTACAATATTTTGCTGGGCAGACCGGCGTTAAACCGTCTGAGCGCGGTGTCCTCCACCCGTCACATGAAGATGAAGCTACCGGACCTCAGTGGCCGGGTGATAGTCATCAGGTCAGACCAGGAGGAGGCGAGGAAATGCTATGAAAACAGCCTGAAAACGAAGAGAGGCGTATTCATGGTGTATGAACGTCCGCCGAGCGCGGACGCGACGATGATTGTGGCGACGCCCGCTGGGCTGACGCCCGAAGAGGCCATAGCGGAGAAGGCGATGCCCGAAGCAGATGCGCCAATGGAGGAAGGCCCAGACGACGCGGCGCCCGTAGAAGAGGCGGCGCCTGTCGAAGAGGCGGCGCCCGTCGAAGATGATAGCAGGGAGCATCCTGCAGCTAACGCCATAGAAAGGGAGATTGGCGGCAAAACTTTCAAGTTAGGAAGTTCGCTAAGCCCAGTAGAACAGGAAGGGGTGGCAGAAGTGATTTCACGCCACCTGGATGCCTTCGCATGGTCCGCCTCGGATATGCCAGGCATCGACCCCGATTTCCTGTGTCACCGCCTCAGCATGGACGCCACGGTCCGCCCCGTGCGTCAGAGAAGGAGGAAGTTCAATGAGGAACGGCAACAGGTGGTGAAAGACGAAACGCAGAAGCTGCTGAGTGCTGGCCACATTAGGGAGATTCAGTACCCTGAGTGGCTCGCCAACGTCGTCTTGGTGAAAAAGGCGAACGGAAAGTGGAGGATGTGTGTTGACTTCACGGACCTGAAATGCCCAAAGGACTCGTATCCGCTGCCCAGTATCGACGCCTTAGTAGACAGTGCGTCCGGCAGCAAGGTGCTAAGTTTCCTGGACGCCTTTTCAGGGTACAACCAAATCAAGATGCACCCAAGAGACGAGAGCAAGACTGCATTCATGACTGAGACATGCAGTTACTGCTATAAGGTGATGCCCTTCAGGCTGAAAAATGCGGGCGCCACGTACCAGAGGCTAATGGACAAGGTCCTGGCGCCAATGCTTGGGAGGAATGTGTACGCTTATGTAGACGACATGGTGGTGGCGTCGCAGAATAGGGTGCAGCACATGGCAAACCTGGAGGAGTTGTTCAACACAATATCCAAATACCGCCTCAAGTTGAACCCCGAGAAGTGTGTTTTCGGGGTAGAGGCCAGTAAGTTCTTGGGTTTTTTGCTCACCGAGAGGGGATAGAGGCGAACCCCGACAAATGTGCGGCTATTATCGCCATGCGGAGCCCGACATCGGTAAAGGAGGTGCAACAGTTGACAGGGCGGATGGCGGCGCTTTCGAGGTTTGTTTCCGCCGGAGGAGAAAAGGGGCACCCGTACTTCCAGTGCCTCAAAAGAAACAGTCGCTTTGCATGGACTGATGAATGCGAAGCGGCTTTCATTAAGCTGAAGGAGTACCTGGCGACGCCACCGGTTCTCTGCAAGCCGGTAACGGGCGTGCCCCTCCGGTTGTATTTTACTGTAACGGAGCGGGCCATCAGTTCTGTGTTGGTCCAAGAGCAGGACCAGAGTCAGAAGCCCATCTACTTCGTAAGCAAGGCCTTACAGGGGGCTGAGACGAGGTACCAAGCACTAGAGAAGGCGGTGCTGGCGGTAGTGTTCTCTGCTAGGAGGCTCCGTCATTACTTCCACAGCTTGACGGTGGTGGTGATGACCAACCTCCCTATACAGAAAGTGCTGCAGAAACCTGATGTGGCAGGAAGAATGGTACGCTGGGCAGTGGAACTGTCAGAATTCGACATCCAGTACGAGCCCAGAGGATCCATCAAAGGGCAGGTGTTCGCGGATTTTGTAGCAGAACTTTCGCCCGGAGGTGAGCAAGAGGTGGAAGCGAGTTCGCAGTGGCTGCTCTCGGTTGATGGCTCATCAAACCAACAAGGGAGCGGTGCGGGAATAGTATTGGAAGGACCCGACGGCATACTGATCGAGCAGGCCTTGCGTTTTGCCTTCAAGGCAAGTAACAATCAGGCAGAATATGAAGCCCTGATAGCAGGAATGCTCTTGGCCAAGGAGATGGGCGCACAGAACCTCCTGGTGAAGAGCGACTCTCAGTTGATTACGGGGCAGGTGTCGGGTGAATTCCAGGCGAAGGACCCACAGATGGCGGCGTATCTAAAATACGTCCAGTTGTTGAGGGGGGCGTTCAACGCTCTTGAGTTGATACACGTCCCGAGGGAGCAGAATGCCAGAGCTGACCTGCTCGCAAAGCTGGCCAGCTCAGGCATGGGGGGTAGACAGAGGACAGTGATCCAGGGCAGAGGACAGTGATCCAGGAGACTCTCAAAGCTCCGCGTCGATTCGTGGAAGACAACAGGGTGGATGTCCTCCAGATTTATACATCAAGGGGAAGGCCGAGGAGTCATTCCTCTTTGACCCAAGATACGCAGAGGGCGCCCCGCATCAGCATATACGCGGGTGTGCCTGAGGAAGAGCAGATGCAGGTCTTCGTTTTGTCCAAGGGAGACACCTGGATGACGCCCTATAAACGATACCTGGCGGATGGGGCTCTTCCAGTGGACCCTGAAGAGGGTAAAAAAGTCAAAAGAAATGCCGCAAGATATACTTTGGTGGATGGGGTGCTGTTCAGGCACGGCTTCACTCACCCTATCCTAACATGCGTCAGTGGCGATGAGTGCACCAGGATAATGGCGGAGCTACACGAAGGCATCTGCGGAAGCCATGTAGGAGGAAGATCCTTAGCCTCCAAGGTAATACGCGCAGGTTTCTTCTGGCCAACAGTGAAAGAGGATTGTGCCCGGCACGCCCAGCGGTGTAGGCAATGCCAAAAGCACGCCGACTGGCACAAGGCGCCGCCAGAAGAGTTGCGGTCCATATACAGCCCGTGGCCTTTCCATACATGGGGAATTGACATCCTGGGCCCTTTCCCACTGGCAATCAGGAAGATGAAGTATCTGATCGTCGCCATCGAATACTTCACTAAGTGGATAGAGGCAGAGCCCGTGGCACAAATCACTGCGCATAAGGTACAGCATTTCGTGTGGAGAAACATTGTGTGTCGATTTGGCGTACCTAGGCGCCTGATATCTGACAATGGGACCCAGTTTGCCAGTCAACAGTTGAGAAATCTGTGTGCTGAAGTAGGAATCAAACAAGTGTTCGCGTCGGTTGAACACCCCCAGACCAATGGACAAGTAGAGTCGGCAAACAGAGTTCTGCTGAGGGGGTTAAAAAGAAGGTTAGAGAAAGCCAAAGGGGCGTGGGCGGAAGAGGTGCCAAGGATTGTATGGGCATATCACACCACGCCCCAATCCTCTACTATGGAGACGCCTTTCAGTTTGGTGTACGGGTCGGTCGCGATGATTCCAGTAGAAATACATGAAAGCTCACCACGTTTTCAAAACTTTGTGGTGGAGGAGTCCAATGAAGAGAGGCGGGTAAACCTGGATCTGCTAGAAGAAGCCAGGGAAGAGGCCAGAATAAAAGCTGAAGCGACGAAGGGAAGAGTAGAGCGGCAATATAGCTCTCTAAGGTAAAGCCGCGACAGTTTCAGGTTGGCGACCTAGTGATGAGGAAAGCTCACCCATACGAGTTGGAGAATAAGCTGTCTCCCAAGTGGACCGGGCCCTTCAGAGTTACTGAGGCTAAGGGCAACGGTTCGTACAACCTGGAGACTTTAGATGGAGGGCCCATCCCGCGCAGTTGGAACGCAGCCAACTTAAAATTTTATTTCAGTTGACTTATGTAAGCAGTATGTAACGATTCAGTTGAAGGGACGCTCTTTTTCCCTCTCGGGGGTTTTTTAATGAGGTCACCCTAATAAAAGGAAAAACCAGTTTGAGAAAAAGAAGTGCCTTGGTTTTCAGCCTTTATCTTTCCTTGTTTGAAGATCATGTGATGCGCCGCCCAGGCCATGGCGTCGCCAAGAAAGAAGGCGTCGCCTAGGTCATGGCGTCGCCAAGAAAGAAGGCGTCGCCTAGGTCATGGGGTCGCCCCAGAAAGAAGGCGCCACCTAGATAAGGGCGTTGCCCTGAGCAAGCGTCGCCCAAGTGAAGACATGCATCGTTGGAAGAACGAGACGAAAGGAAAGCGCGCAGTATATGAAGCATATGCAAAGCGAAGTAGCGTTACAAAAACAAGTATGACATTGAAAAGTTGTTGTTACAAGCAATGTTCAATACAATGGGAGCAGTACAAACGGAGCAAACGCTACAAATCATGCAAAAACACGAACAAGCCACTTCTCAGCGCTCATCAGAGTCACCACTAGAGGAAGGCGAAGCCCCTTTTCCAGCCCGCAGCGCTCGAGTAAGTCGTGTCCTTTTTTCTTGGCTTATTTTCGAACCTGCACAAGGGGAAAAGATGTGTTAGAGACACCATGAAGAAAGACAGGCACAGTTAGAAAGTAACGAAGGCCGAGTTTCCTAAGGCAATGGTTCTTACATATGTACTTCTCAAGAGTCCTAGCGTTGAACTCCAGGCTGATCACCGTAGCAGAGTCAAAACCTCCCGCCTCAGCAAGAATCCGGCAAGCTATTTGATCACTTGGAGCCATATTCTTGAGGGGTTTGGCTTTGAGGACCTTTTCCTCTCTCACCCAGTACAGCGGAAACCCATCCAGAGCGTCGGGAACATGATCAGTACGGCAGATCTTGAAGAACCGGCCTTTCCACCCCGTGAACGAGCTTTGAAAGGGTGTGAAGAGAACTCTTCCGGGTACATTGCTGAGAGTTACCCAGAGGTTGTGTCTCTGCCTCTTCACCTCAAAGAAGTGAAGAAAGAGGTCAACCGAGGGTGCACAACCCAAAAACCCGAAGAGAACATCGAAGGCTTTGACAAAGGCCCAGCTGTTGGGGTATAACTGGGCCGGAGCAACGTTGATCTCCGTCAGCAGTTCCTTCTCGAACCAGGAGAAGGGTAAGCGCACCCCGATGGTCTTGAACACCACCTGGTAAAAGTAAAAGAAAGGGACCCCGTCGTTGGCCCGTTCGTCTCCACACACTGGCTCCCCCAGAGTGCAAGGGAGCACAGCGATGTCGTCATCATGCCTCCTTGCGAAGGCCCGGTGGTCATAAGAACATGACTCCCCCTTGTGCTCCCGTATGGCCCTGGTAGAGAGTAAGCATGAACACTCGTCCAGAAGTTCATTCGAAGCCCAAGGGTACAAATCTTTGGGACGGACCCTGAAGGAAGCAGCGTGAAACGACATTCTTTAACAAGATCAGGACTGCCAGAAACGCAAGAGTTGAGTGAGGGGAGCGAAGGTTAGAACAACCCTTCGACAGAGAAGAAAGGGTGCAAGAAGAAAGAACGCAAGTAGGTCATGAAGAGTGAGAAAATGATGAAGATAGTTCCAGAGTTTGAAGAGTTAAATAAAGCGGTTAGAGCGCCAAACGACGCGAATGGACGCACCGCACGATTGATACACGTGGCAGAAGACGAAAGGATGACGCTGGCACCACTGGTTTGAGTCAGAAAACGTCGTATCAGCAGAATATCCAGTGGTACGATGCGCCGTCGAAAGTGAGTCAGGGGTACAGCAGGAGTCAGAACTTAATGGGATGACTAGATGCCCCATCAACCATACAAGCAGCGCCACGTGGATCCAGTCGAATGACGGAACGTCCCATCAGCTATACAAGGAGCGCCACGTGGATGGCACAGACGAAGCCTTGAGTTCTTCGCTGCCATCAGGCATCGACCAAGGCAAGAATCAAAGTCAATGTCGAAGTAAGGAAATGCCCGAGGCGTCGCCCAGAAGGACGTGAAGGGCGACGCCAGCGTGAGACGTCACGGGCGTCGCCAACCAAAATACCAACTGGCATCGCCTCCCCGATACCCACAGGTAGGAAAGACTGTGGAGGGAGACGAAAGTGAAGAAAGCAGAGTTAATTGCTGGCGTCGCCTCCCCGATACCCACAGGTAGGAAAGACTGTGGAGGGAGACGAAAGTGAAGAAAGCAGAGTTAATTGCTGGCGTCGCCTCCCCGATACCCACAGGTAGGAAAGACTGTGGAGGGAGACGAAAGTGAAGAAAGCAGAGTTAATTGCTGGCGTTGTTTCCCCGATGCCCACGGGTAGGAAAGACTGTGGAGGGAGACAAGGTCGCCAAACGCCAGCGAATTACTGGCAGGGTGTTCCCCGATACCTATGGGAAGGAAGGACCATAGAGGGAACGAACCCCCCCCAAAGCACTCGACGTTTTGGACACCCGGGACGATACGGCGCTGCTGTAGCAGGCCTCTCCTTAGGCGTGGGCGCCGGGGGCTAAGAATCAGGGAGAGAACCGTTTCGGTTTTAGAAACACCTCGTGAACGATACGGCGTCACTAGGTGAGCCTCTCCACGGGCGTGAGGGTTGGCGCGTGACCTTTCTCGGTTATACAAAGCCGCCCAACGAAATGAAAGAAATGGGCAGAACACAGATAAAATGATCGAAGCACGCGAAGGTAAAAGATGAGAATAAGATCGCACAAGCAGAATCGTATATGGCAAAGACATAAAGGGAATCATGCGAACGCCCCAAATCCGTAACAACAGTGTGGGTAGTTCAAAGAGTTATAAATTTTAACAGATAAAATCAAAAACGAAGGTAAAGTATAAAGCCGTTAAGCGTGAAGCTGAAGGTGGCGGTTGAGAGGCAGCGGTTCAGTCATCCACGTCCATGGGCACGACCTTCCCGTCGACGACATGGTGCATGGGGTCGCAGTTTGAAATATTGATGCCAGGGTTCTCACAGGACGCCTGGGTCAGTGCTTCTTGGAACCCCTCCTCGAAAGTACCCGCCATCTCCTGGATAAGGGACTTTTTCTCCTTCTCCAGCTCCTCAACGGCGGCATCCCCAGAGGCCACCTGCTCTCTAGAGCCTCCTTCTCAACGCATAGTCGACTGACCTCGACCTGTAATTTGTCGTAGTCAGCCCGGAGAAGGTCCATAGCCTTGGCCTGCGTGGCCATTTCCCCCTCCATCTGCTCCATCTTGGCAGCCTGTTCACAACAACGGTCCTTCAGGTCCTTTCGAGTTTCTACATCCGTTTTGACCAGTTCCTGAAGGCCCGTTACCTGGACTTGGAGGGCGACTTCACCAGTATAAATACCAGCCTGGAGCTCCAATGCCTCGGCCAGTTGCCTCTCAGTTTCGGCCTTGGATTCTTGCATTTGTTTCAGAGAAGTTTGATAAGCTTCGTTCTGGCGCCCCAGGGTCCTCATTTCCTCTTCCAGGGTAGTTGCCTTTGTTTCCAAGGCCTGGAGAGTTTGAGCTTGCAAGACCGTGTTTCTGGCCTGGGCGCGCCATTCAAGGGCCACCGCCAGGAAGGCCCCCAGGTAGAAGGGCATGCCTTCCTTCCTGTCTGTGCCCTCTGGCAGAGTCCCGCCGCTGAAGCCCCTCATTAGATGCATAATCGGAGGAGGGATGGCGATAAAGTCAGGGGCGGCAGCGACGGAAGCAGGGGAAGCAATGGTTTCTGCCGGCGGCGGAGGCGGGGCAGATTCGGCGCCTTCCCCCCTTTCCTCGTGGAGTGTCATGGGGGGAAGTGAGGTCGCACTCGGAGGGTTATCCATGAAGGGGTTCCCTCCCTGGGGCGACGCCTCTACCGAAAGAGGAACCCGCGCAGATTTTCTTCTTCTGAAGGGAGCCACGCCTTCTGAGTCCTCATCATCCGTTAGAACCTCCAAAACCCGTTTCCCTTTGTCAAGGGGGGTTGGAGCCGGTGACGAGGCCGCGGCTAGAGGAACAGCGGCGATGGGTAGAGGAGAGCGAGGAGTCTGAAGTGTTGCAACGCTGCGAAGAGATGACGGAGGTGAGCTCGAGATAGCCTCGACGATGATCGGAGGGCGGTGACAGGGTCAGTGGGGGAACAGGATCGGCAGCAGGGGTGGAGGAAGCGCCCGCCTTGGCGGCGCGTGCCTCCTTCATTGCCTTCGCCAGCATCATTCTCTTGGAAGCGCCCATCACCGATCCTACATCAAGATAGACCAAACAGCAAGAATTAAGACCAAAGTAACTATGCAAAATTACAACACACATAGAGGCGTGAAATGCAAGCAACATAGCACACTACAAAATGAGTATAAGAGTCCAGGGGAACCAATGTTCGATAGCAAGCTGTTCACAACAAAAGGATGAGGGGAGAGTCCCTTACCGAAGTAGGTGGTCAGGGCGTGAGCATTGTACTCGCTAGCGACCAGCTTCAAGGTATCAAAACGATTCCCAACCCAGCCAAGGCTTTGCTTACCTCCCTATCGGCGGAGATAGCTCTTCCAGGGTCGTGGCCCTGAGCAATTTAGGGCGTTCCGTCCAGTAAAGGGGGAAGCCATCCAAAGCTGTGGGATCGTGCTTGGCGCTGCACACCCTGAAGAATTTCCCTTTCCAGTTCTTGTAAGAATTCTGGAAGAGGGATAGGAGGATCCTGCCTGCGATCCCGGAAAAGTTTACCCAGAAGCTTTCCCCTGTTTCTTCACCTCAAAGAAATGCAGGAAGATATCTACAGAAGGGGGGATGCCCAGGTATCCACAAAGAATTTGAAAGCCCCGCACGAATGCCCAGCTGTTGGGATGAAGCTGGGCGGGGCAGTGTTGATTTCAGTGAGAAGCTCCCGTTCGAAGGGAGTGAATGGGAGACGCACTCCTACGCGTTTGAACACGGTCTGGTACATGAAGAAGAAGGGTTTCCCCTTTCTAGGTCTGTCGTCCAAACAAACAGGTTCCCCAGGCCTGCCGGGACGGACGGATATGTGGGCGTCGTGGGTGCGGCAGAAGGCGTTAAAGTTGTACAAATGGGGATCCCCCCGGTGAGCTTCCAGGTCCTGGAAGGAAGTCAGGCTGGTGCATTCACTCAGGAGCTCGTCGGGGGCCCAGGTAGAAGGCTTGTAGTTGGACTTGGGGGTCGTGGGAGAAGAATCAGGCTCCGGTCGCGCGCGTCATGGTGAAAATAGATAGCTGGAGAAAGAAGAGAAAAAAAGGGTTAGCAAGTTTAGCCATGGCAAGAAGGGGAAAGAACCCCAGGAGCGTCACCCACGCGAGAAAAATCAGAGGAGGAAGAAGAAGCGGAGAAAGCAGTATACGAAATAACAACAGTCCAGGCAGTTTATAAATCCTATAATGCGATGAAAGGGAAGAGTCGTGAGTACTCGAACGTACCTTTGCTGTTAGAAGGAGGCAGTAGAAGAGCGCAGGAAGGAGAGAATCGCATTGCGGAGAAAAGGGGTTTTGGAGGCATGAACAGTGCGGAGTTGCAGAGTGAATGAATGTAACAGTAGGGTGAGCGCGGGTTTGGAGTAACTTAAACGTTACATTTCGCAACTCGAGAGGCGCTAACTAAGGGCCGCAGGATCGGGCCACGCGTCAGAGGGTTGATTGCCCAGGGAACGCAAGGTCTCTAAAGGAGGGCCGCGCGATGGGCCACGTGGCGCGCGATCAAGGGTAGCCCAAAAGGTGTTATCATCCTCGTTTCAGGGGATGTCCAATCAGTCATTAAGAATACCCCTGTGGTTCAGAAAATGTCGCGTCAAAAATT